>NC_048448.1:4079438-4379438 GCF_004353265.1 Vitis riparia | reverse complement strand
ATTACCATTTCAAAAGCAAAAGCAAACAAACAAAAAAAAAAAAGTATGAATAAAAAAACACCAGAGATAAGACCACACGCGGGTGCATCGTGAGGATCTGAGATAATCTGGCTTGGACATTAGCATCATCAGTGCATCAGTTTGGGATTCATAATTCTTTATGGGCAGGAGTCTCTTTTCATGTTTTTTCCAAGCTGCTTGCCTTTCAAAGTTCTAGCAACAAGAAAATTTATGACTCAACATTCTCCGACCTCCCATCCCTTGAGCCAGAGGAAAAAGTAGTCGATATGGTCCCATGTTAGAAGTTAGAACTACATCCAGTGTGGGCATTTCAAGAGTTTCAAGAGGTTGGAAATTGGAATCAAGTAAAAATTTGCCTCTTTCGGTGGTTTGTTTGGTTATACATCCCACGATGTACTAGACTATGGAGTCGAATGTGTTTTATGCCTCATTGTTAATAATTTGACAGCTTTACCAGATCAAAATCAGCTAGTTGAACTGTTGAAGTGCTCAGATTTTATTGGGGAAACAACTGAATAAATATGTTAGATTTTTAATAACACTATAGCTGCAGCATACCTCACCAAGCTTTTGTGCTAAGAGTTACAGTTGATTATTAGGACAAGAAAAAATGGTTTTTTATTTTTGATTTCTGAGTCATCCTACCATGGTGTTAGGATGTCCCACTTTTCAAACTTTATTGTCCTTCAAACTTTAATTCACAATCAGGAAATCACTTTGTTGTACTTGGAGGTGATTAGCCGCACTTAGGAAGAAGGTGGCTATAGTCTAAAATATAAAAATACTCTCAGCTTGTACCCTTCATCTTATCTTCCCACTATTTACTGTGGTTTAATGAAGTTCCATGAACATCCTTGTGAATTAAAAGAGTCATTTTGAAGTATCTTTTGGAAAGAAAGACCTCACTACTGTTGGATTTAAAGGTTGAGAAGAAAACAAACATTTTAAAACTGGAATTAAAATAAAATAAAACACTTTTCGAATTTTTATCAGGATGTGATAATGCACCATTGTAACGAAGGTTTTTGGTAATAACGCTCTACTCTTGAGGTTCAATAACTACGGCTATTGGTGAAGGCACACTCCTACACATTAACGATAAAATCTGTCTTTTTTCAATTTTTTTCCAAACACAAGATGGAGCAACGGGCTAAGGATGAAGGTCTAGATAAAAGTATTGTGATCACAAAACAACACTACTTTTGTCTAAGAACATTAATAGAGAAAAATGAGAATATGAATTAAGTTAAAAGAAATCAGCCCTAACTTTGAATTAGATTTTGGATAGTCTTGCATGAGTTTTTCAATGATTGCTACATATAGTCTCAAAGCTTAAGAAATCATGAATCTAATGGTATATGAATTGAAATTGAAACAAAGAAAATATGGCCATTTGAAGTAGAGTTATGGGACATGACAAAAGTTGAGTTTAAAATTTACATGTCTAATTTGAAATTATTAATGTCAATTTGAAATCACACTTATGAGTTTGAAATGATTTCAAATTCACTCCAAATTTTGAATATAAAGATTGTTTTGTGTTCTCCAAGCTTCCACTAATTTGAATTTACATCAAAAGGCTCCTCCTATTCAATTTAAAATTGAATGAGAACATTTAGAATTCATAGTTTTTTGTGCTTTTTGGACATTTTGATGTAATTTTTGGAACAACCAACCAATTAGAAGGTGTCATATGTTTATTTTAGGGTTATATTATACATATTTACCTTGTTTTAGGGTTTAGACATATAGTTCATAGAGAGAGGAAGATGGAGATACACACGTATGTTTTTGAAAGCTTTGTACTTCTCTCTTAGTTTTTCAATAAAATTTCAATTTTTTATTTAATTTTATATTATATCTTATTGGCAACCAAACATGGTTATAAGGAGAAATCTCTTATGCTCTTTGACTAATTTTATGAAATATGGAAATGTTAACATGAACATGAAGAATTCAAAGGAAGACTTTGATTGGTTTTCTTTATATTTTTATATTTAAATCAGTAAAAATAAATCTTATATATTAGTTCACTTTAGATAAGATATAAAAGATTCTTATTGAGATATTAGTAATTCTTATAAAAACCTTGATTTCTAATTAACTTAACTTGATCATTCTACAAGTCTAATAGCCAACTTACAAGATGGATATTAGTTTTTTTTTTTTATAAACTGAAAACTAAATTGACCAATATATTTAATTGTCTTAACAGATTCATTTTCTAAAGTTAAAATCCTAACTCCATATGTGAATTGATTTTAAGACTCAAATTTATCTCAAGTAGACTTTGATCCTCAACCTATATTACATAATTTTTTTTTTCTCTCTCTCTATCTCAATGGATTCAATATTAGATTGTGAAACTCCTAAGAACATTTTCTTTTATTTTGTTTATTTTATTAAATACTCTTCAAAACTTTTTATTTTATTTTGTTTATTTTATTTAACATTTTATAAAATCTTTTTATCCTTATTTATTGTATATTAGGGTTGTTTTTAGTTTAAGGAAATAATTAATCTTTGTAATCTATGATAACTGAACTCATTAACGTAGATTTCAAAGGATGACAACTTAGAATACTACAAAATTGTCATAACTTCATTTTTAATTTTTTTAAATCAAAGTTATCGTATATCCTAGATTTTAATATTTTAATTACAATGAACATTTGTAGTTAAGAAAGTGACATCATTTCAAGGGATCAACAATGTTTAGTTGTTTTCAATAAAAATAAATAAACGATTTGCTTTTAGGTTTGATTCACATTCATATACATTATATATATATATATATATTTATTGAAGTTGGTCACTAAAACTAAGAATTTGAAGGTAACAATGGAGTATTAGAGTAATGTGACGTAATGGTCACACCAACATCATCTACGCCTACACCAATTTATAAGTTGATGAGGAACTACCTCACCCCAAGCCTACATCAATAGGAGATCACCTAAATTTCAAGTTTGTCACAGGTATAAATCAATGAAAGACTATCTCAACCCTCCACTTATCTCCTATTCATCTTTAAATGTTTGTCTTTATGATAACTTCATAACTCATTCTGATTTTGATGTTAAATTTAGTGGGTAAATTTTCTCATAGCTCTGAATATAATTCTCCTCATAAACCTCCCATTTTATTTACGAAAGATAATCATAATTATTCAACTATTTCCCACAACATGGATTTAAACTTTGATAAGTTATCTCTAGTTTTTACAACGCTTTAATAGGAATGAAACCAAATTTGGCTATGATGGTAATCTTAAAGGTATATTTTGCATTAATGTCATCATAAAAAAATATAAGAAATTAGTTAAGGTATATTTTGCATTATGTCAGCATAAAAAAATAATAAAAACCTAATTTTTAAGATAATATTAAAGATCATGCATGTATATAAAGAAGTTACTTGGTATATTGATTAAGGAATATTTTTATATAAAAAAATATAAAATACTTCATACTTTTAAATATAATATACATGAATTAATCTTTGATGATGAAAAATATTGTAATGAAAAAATATTTCTTCGGCATGGAATGGAATGGAATGTTACAACTTGTGTCATAATTTTGTCAATTTTATGATGATGTCATGTGCCATAAATATGTGTATCAAGTAATAATTTCTACTCGTTAATATTTTGATCAATGATATTCTTACGTCTACTGACCCTATGAAAAAATATATTGTCATAATCACACATGATGACAAAGTTTTGCTTTACTTTGATAAACGCTTATGAAACATGTATATTTGTTGCAGGGGAAGTTACAGGGGCTATGTGGCACCAAGATAATGTTGGATCTTTAATGTCTTTAGGGAGAAGTGTTTTGGTGTGATAAGCTGCCTGCATGTAAGAGCCATCGGCGGCAAAACATTGGATGGGTGTAACAAAATTAGTGGTTTTAATTCTCAGTTTCTTATGCTTTGTTGTGAGTCTCCGTAGGGATGGATTTAAAATTGGGTTAATTTCAAATAATTTTTGACATTTTTCGACAATTTGGTATTTGAACCTGCAATTTAGGACCCGGCTTATCAGATTGGGTTAATTGATGTCACCTCTTTCAGAAATTATGCCACTCCATCAATGGATTTTATTACACAACAAGGACAAGCCCAATTCAACCCAGTTAGAAATGGTGTATACTGGATCACATGACCAGTCCGATCACCTCTCCTGGCCTTGTGGGTTTTGAATTGGTGTACTAAATATGGGCTGGCCAATGGCAGCACCCAAAATAAAAAGTAGTCTGAGAATCTGTGAACATTATCAACCAGGTTGTTCTTGCAATTAATCAACTTCTCTTATGTGGGGTATGGTATTTTGTATATATAGAGTACTTCGTTATTGAAAAGAGTAATATACTAATTTTGTTTCTTCTATATAACATATATAATAATCACCACCATCATCAATTTCTGTGATATCCTTTTAAGATCAATTTTTTTATGATTATCCTACGAGTAAGAGGCTATGTTGAGACTTCAGAGAGAATGACTTAGAATGTCTTGCTGAGGTTTTATATCCCAACGTGAAGCAAACCCAAAGAGACCCTGAATGCTTACGCCTGAAGCCTTGGTAGCTTAATTTAGAACCCTTTTATTTGAATCATGTAAGAGGTGCTCCCCTTTACGTAAAATGCAGGTGCGACACTTTCCGCACCATACACGTATCGCTCTTGCTTCAATGAGCCTTGAGTTCCAAGCCTAGCCTACCACACAAACCCATGTTCCACACCTGCCGCACCCTCTACGTATCAGGTATAACCACTTTCTCCTCTTTCAAGCCTTACTTCCCAAGCCTTTTCCAGGTTCCACCACCCTTTATGAAATGCCGACGTAGAGAAGAAGGTGCTTGAACAAGAATCTCTAGAGCTTAACAAAGAAGAAAAATAGCCCCAACTTGATCACCCATATCTTTATGTTTTAATTTTTGTTCATCTTGCTGACTAGCCATGCATGTCTTGTGATCAATTTAGTTGCATTACAATATTATGTAGATGACTGAATATTTTTCCAAAGGCCGTGCTCAATTGCATCCCCAACAAAGTGTTGGTCCGACCCACCTACTCTTTTGTTTATGCTATATATTTGTATTTTGAGATGTATGCCAAGAATGTTGGTTGCGTGTTCATTGGTGCACCCTCGGGTGCTGGGTGGCAACCCCACCATTATCAATCAATATGGAGGATTGCGAACGGATTCCAAATTCGATCATATGCCATGCCCCACCTTTGATATAGTCAATGCTATAAACGTGCTTTTTGTTCAAATTTGGTGATCGGTGAAGGATACCATGATGGTTCCCCGTAACAATCATCGCATACAGATGGCCTGCCCACTTTATTATATGCTTTAATTGCTAATTTACTTCAACGGGACAACGGACAAGTATTCTTTTTCATCAGTCGGGATAAAAAAGGATGATGGACCATGGAATGGGACTCCATGAATTTTAGTGAAGTTTGCATCAGAGTTCAGAAAATCTAACATCTGCTTGAATTGAATTTGGATAGACCTAAGTCTCGTACGTGTCACGTCCATTTTACTGGACCAGGAGTATATGAACTGGAAAGCAACGGGGACATTCAGATTAACGCAACATATTGCCGCTTTTTCTACTGTTTAATTTGGCAGCTCTTGCCTTAAAATTTAAAAGATGCTTTAGTTGTGAACTTTGACTCCTTTGTGGGCTTTTAGCGAGATCAGAAAACGTGATTCTCCATGTCCCGCCGGGATACGCTTGATTTTCTCTGTCTCTATCATTTCTTTATTCTTAAAAGAAAATACAGAGAATTTTCCATTTGTCGGCAAATGAGAAAAAAAATTTGAAAAACTCAAAAACCTGGAATCCGAGAGAAACACGTGGCTAGTTGGTGCACTTTTAGAATTTAGGGAAGGCACAAATGGACCAGAAAAAAAGAAAAAAAAAAAGTGAAAAAATTATATATATAAAAAAATGAAAAAAGGCAACCACCTCCTAGATTTTTTCCATAAATTACTTTTGCTAGCACTTTTATAAATTATCCCCAACCCACATACATTCCAGTCGCAAATAAAAAAAATTGGCGTCCGGAGAGCCGTTAGAGAGCTGGAAGCGGCCACCGACTAACAGGATCTGTACAAGATGTGGGCAGAGCCGCAGACAGAGTCTCTAATCTCGCAGCCCCTTTGTACGGTGGTCCATGCGCACCTTAACAGAACGTATCAACTTCGTAAATCTATAAGCTTCACAAGTACCAGTTTTACAAAACGACACCCAATAAATGCTACCAACTCATACAATAAAGTTTTGGCATGGTAGGTTAGATGAGGCAAAGTGGTCCCAAAAGCTATTCATTTTATTTTCAATTGCTAATCAATGTCATAAACACCAATCATAATCAACAAAACGAGTGAAAGAATTTGGCTCAGGCATGATTTGTCATTCGTTCAAGTTACTAAGATTGAATGGTTTCATTCTCAGAGGGTAATACTATTTGACCGACAGTCAACCAGGCGGCCAAATGAGTCCCTTCCTTTTTTTAATGTCAAAAGAAAATCCAGTTGTATGTAATAATATCTGGATCTCGATCTCCCTAACCATACATCCCATCAACGACAAAAGACAAAGCTATCTGCAGATGAAATAATGTTTCTCTTTTGAGGCCTGGTCATTTCTTAACGTTTTCCATTGTTGATTTGGGTGATAAAAAAGATCAGTTCAAAAGTTGCAAGTCGCTAACTTACATTTAACTTTCAACAAGCAAATTGCTCAAACCCATCAACTCTGTTTTCCCCTGCCACTGTTACTATGCACCAGCGGGTTCCTTCAAATGTGAAAGCATGATTCCAAATTTCAAAATGTCAGTAAAAGGACTCCAACCCAGTATGGACTATAGTTTCATTTTCACTTAAATTAAGCCTGAATTTTGACTTTACGTGGACCTAGCCTTCTATTGATGAATCAGTCTAGACCCCTGGTTGAAATTTGAAACTAAACTCATATGAAAGGAGAAACTAAAAAGTCTAAAATATGAGTGCTCGTGCCTTTGACCCTTGGCAAAATAATAAATTAATTACCAGAAGTGCGCAAATGTAAAAAGTCGTCTTGTCGTTCTGATGAACTCCAACATTTTTCTACACTAGAAAAGAAAAATAGCTATGGCAAAGTTTGAAGATGATGAAGTAGAGAGAAATAGGGAAGGGATTTAGTAAATAATGTTTGTTTGCAGCATAAACAGAAAACCGCGTGGTTGGTAAATGAGGCAGCTCTGCTTTCTTACTATTTGAAGTCTGAAGAGGCCATTTGCCATGTAATGGGTGGTTATCTTGATGCTATGAATTGTAATTTTTGCTAATCTTAGCACTGTGACAAGAGAATTTGGAGATATATGCTGCTGGGGGGGCTTCATTATTTGCTCCAAGTGACCAACAGATCAAAGAACATACAAGTAGCTAGCTTTTCTTCCGGCGGTTTTACCTTTTAGGATCCCTAAAGTTGCAAGGAAAAATAGGACAACCCTATAGGTTAAAAGGTCTAATGCGTGGATCCTTGGTGTGTAGACCAAAACAAGGGTTGGGGGATGGAAAAGGAAAGGAAAATGGTGAAACCTATTTGGTAGAGTGAATTCTTTTTCCAAACTAATTTAATCATTTTGCATTCCTTTATTCTTGTCGTATTGAGAATTCAAAAGGAGTATAGTTATTTTATACATTTCCATTTAATTCTTATTTTACTTTCTTCTTTTGTTCTTAACTCTCATGCTCTCTAAAAAGCTCTAACCTTGAGTGGTTTCTTGGCAGCTACTCCAGGAGGCTATAAGATTATATATAAGACCTGTGCGGAATATACCTGTTACATACAATCCTTCACATTCAAGCCATCTCTTGATTGTTTTCTTTCATTCTTTGGGGATCTTCCTCTGAAATTTTCATATTTTGTTTGTTTGATGTGTACTCTTTCTGAGTAATTACTTCCATTCGTTTCCAAATTTGTTGGCCTACGAATAATCAACTCTCATTTCCAGCCTTTAAGAGGCCTCGCTTGGAAGAAAGAGATTGTCAAGGAAGAAATGACCAAGTGCTCTGTAGATAGTGAACTGGGCTGTAGTTTGATGGAAGGGATTTTCCAGCGCCGGAGCTTTTGGCCAAAGAAAACATCTGTTCGTCCACTACCCACAAACAGCAACAGCACATTGAAGGTAACAAGCCCCAGTGATTCCAAGGGGCGACATGGTGGTTCCCGTAAAACTGCCTCGCTCAACTCCATTTCACCTAAACCTCCGCCAAAACTAGATGAGAAGCTAGTCACAACTCCCAACTTAGTACGCTCCAGGCCTTCAACTTCCAGTCATAAAAGTCAAGGTGCTAGGCCCTCAGATGCTGCAAGGAACTCATCGTCCTCCTCTGCTACTTCAAGCCTAAAGCAGCAATCACAATCCCAGGAGTTAACGGACATGAAAAGGCTAAGGAGGGAGCCCAATGGCCTCTACACTGAGCCAAATAGGGCGAGTACTGATCACCACCAATCCTATGAAAGCAAAGCTCTCGTCCCCACTTCTTCAGGCAATGTAATGCCTTTAGGCCACTTGGGTAATTTGAAGCCACTGAGAACTGGGAATTCAATGATCACAGACCTACCGGACTCCACCAATAAAACTCGGTATTACCACCAGAGGAAGCTCAGCGATAGCAGAATTGGAAATAACGGTGTTATGGGCAACATTACACGGAAGCCCAGCAATGAGAATCCAAAGTCGGGAGGCCGATTTCTAGGTCTGTTGAATAAGTTAGATCCAGAGGCATTGAAGTCAATGGGAAATGAGGAGTACAAGCAGGGTAGATTCAAGGAGGCCTTGGCACTATATAACCAAGCAATTGCCCTCAATGCAAATAAGGCGTCGTACCATAGCAATAAGAGCGCGGCTTTAATAGGTTTAGGCCATCTTATGGAAGCAGTAATTGAGTGCAGAGAAGCCATTCAAATTGAGCCTTCTTATCACAGAGCTCATCACCGTCTGGCGACACTATATCTAAGGTACTCACTAGATTAAAAAATCATTACATTCCTTTTGCTTGTCCAAAGACGATAAAAATGAAGAAACGAAAACTCAGAATCTTAAAACAAGTAGGAGTTCATGTTACTATTGTAACAATCCAATTTCTTTAAGTTGATGTTTAGAAATACAGTTTCCTTATAATTATGTACAAATTATGATATACAGACTGGGAGAAGCCGAGAAAGCATTGAATCACTACAAATACTCAAGCCCCACAGACTCTGAATACATCGCCAAAGCTCAAGCTCTGCAAACACACCTCAGTAGGTGCATAGAAGCCCGAAATTTGAGAGACTGGAACACTTTACTTAAGGAGGCAAGGTGTGCAATATCTTCCGGAGCCGATTCAGCTCCCCAGGTCAACCACCACAGCCCAATTCCCCTTTTTATTTTGCCTCCGTGATTACTTATCCTATTATACTTACCTGATTAATTTTTGGTTACTCAAAAAACAGATCTATGCTTTCCAAGCCGAGGCCTTATTGAAGCTCCATAGGCACCAAGAGGCCTATGCTACCTTCCGGAAGGGACCCAAGTTCCAGATTGATTCATGTACTCAGTTCTTTGGACCGGCTGCTAGTGCATATATGTTAATAATTCAGGCACAGCTTTACATGACCATGGGCAGGTTAGTGGAAGTATTTAATATAATTAAGGTCTTAATGTAATCTTATTGTACCATATCTCTCATATGGAATTTTCACAAGCAGGGATATTATTAAGTTTCCAATGTATTCTTCATGTGCCAATATGTTGCTATGGAACATTATGGTTTGATAGGTTAGAGGATGCCGTGGCCTTGGCTCAGAAAGCAGCTCGACTTGATTCAAGTAACAATGAGGTGACCACAGTGTTGAGAAGAGTTCTAGCTGTGGAATCGGCCCGATTGAGGGGCAATCAGCTCTTCAATGCATCAAAATTTTTGGAGGCTTGCGTTAAGTACAATGAAGGATTAGACCATGACCCCTACAACACCATTTTGTTATGCAACCGAGCAGCTTGTCGATCTAAACTTGGCCAGTTTGAGAAAGCGGTTGAAGACTGCACCATGGCACTCATCGTGCAGCCTTCTTACAGCAAGGCAAGGTTGCGTAGGGCCAATTGCAATGCCAAGGTAACGAGTTGTTACCTGAGCGTTTGTTTTACTTCTTGTTGGATTTGTCTTTTTCTTGACTTAATATCTATTTTCTTCCTTGGTATGATCATGTGTGGTAGTTGGAAAGATGGGAGGCCTCTATTCAAGATTATGAGATGTTGATAAGAGAAACTCCGGGTGACGAGGAGGTGGGCCGGGCATTGTTTGAGGCCAAGATCCAGCTCAAAAAGCAACGTGGTGAGGACATTAAGGACATGAAGTTTGGTTCGAACCTGGTCTTCATCTCCAACAATGAGCGTTTCAGACATTTTGTAACCTCCCCAGGTAACTTAAATACACTTGATATTTATTCACCCTGCATGCAATTTGTGCATCTTTACAACCAAATGAATTAATACTTTTTTTTTTATAAGAGACAAGTAATGTGAACAATTCATGTCTAGATTTGATACTTCACATTTTATTTTTTATTTTTTTTATTTTTTTTATTTTATGATATGTTAAATGTCCAAGTTTTGATATAAAAAAAAAAGTACCATTGCTTCAGCACCAGATCCATTATCAATTTGGCGCATCCATGATTGGTGACTTATTTTTCTTCTGTCACTTACATGACAGAGAACAACTAAAAGTTAGTGGTCACTTACATGACAGAGGACAACTAAAAGTTAGTGGGGCAGATTTTTAGTGAAAGGAGCTGTTTCTTTTTTACCCAGGATGGGCAATATTTTCCTAATTCTTTTGGGTAAAGCAGAGATTCTGAATTGACAAGAAACCAAACTTTTGTGTAAACAACAGGGATGTCGGTGGTCCTCTTCTGCAACAAAACTAGTCACAAGCAAGTATTGCAGCTCCTTGAGCAAGTCTGCAAGAGATACCCATCCGTCTACTTCCTCAAGGTTAGTTTGCCAGCAAGCCTTTTTTTTTTTTTTCTTCCTTGTTTTCTTTCTTAGGGTTCCAAATCCGGGGACTGAAGCTGGATACAGGAATGCAACTTATAGGGAGAAGTTCAACCTTTCCCAATAATAGTGATCTTCTGTTTTTGTACCTAATAGGGCAAAGGCACTGTGACAAGCTATTGGCTGGTGGGTCGCAGACCCCATTGCTGTTTGATCCAATAGATGTAGGGCAGACACTGAGACCCAGAAATTTGACTATTGAGTTTGTTTGGTCTATCTGACCCTTTCAAGCTCATGTTAATTCATAGCCTTGGTAGAGCCTCAGGCTCCATCCACCAACGTTAGCGAATCAAATGAAATATCTCTTAGTGTAATATGTTTTACAGTTGTGAAAGCATAGTTTATTCATGAATTCAGGTGGAGGTTGAAGACCACCCTTACTTGGCAAAGTCAGAGAGTGTGAGCTCCGTTCCGGCTTTTAAGATATACAAGAATGGATCAAGGGTCAAAGAAATTCCAGGCAACAATCGTGAATTATTAGAAAGCTCGGTCAAATTGTACAGCAGTTGAAGATAAAAAAAATGAAAGGAAACACACAGAATTTTTTGGGTATGCATGGAGACAATCGAAGAAGAAGAAGAAGAGCTCAAGATCTTATAAAAAAAGGACAGATTCAAGCAACACAAAAAACAAAGTGGGGGCTAATCATACCAGTGCAGAGACTTTGCTGCCATCGTACATAAAGCAGGAAGAGTGGAGAAAGAGTGAGTGCAGGATTAAATTAATGAAGGGAAAAATTAGAGGGGGCATTGTTTTGGATTGGGCATAATGATTGTGTGTACAGTTGTTTGTTCTTCCTACCCCATTGCTTTCCTGTGGGCTTAGGAAACAAGCCAAATTGGTAGTGGATTGTTTATTTATAGCTAGTGGTTTGATTGCAGAGAACCCACTAATTATAGTCAATGGTGTGTCACAGACAGGTTATGATTGGTGTGGATTATTTGAAAATAACCTCTTTACTTATTCTAGTAATGATGGTGGTCCCCTTTTTATTTTGTTCTCTCTTTATTTTAATTTTTTTTCTTTTTCTCTTTCTTGTTGTTTTCCACATGAGGTTTGATTAAATCCCGAATCATCGACTTTATGCTGTAGCTAAAGACCTCGGCAGCCAACAAAATTCTGGTCCGTGTCTGCAATTTGCTCGGCGAATATCTAAAATTTTTTCTCATAACGTTTATTTGCTTGAGATAATGTATGTCAAGAACCTAGCAGCCACTCATATTTCATTGCAGCTAGGTGTCTCTCAACTGGGAGGTCAAAGAATTTGGGTCTGATTCCTACGAGGAGGCCAAGGCATGGAAATAAGAATAAGATATCTGGTTCACTTGTCTAGGGCTGAAGTGCAATGCTGCCTCAAGGGCATTTTATCACTACGATGCTTCCCCCACTAAAACTATCATAAGATTGACAAATAATTAAAGCTGCATTTTTAATGACTTGGGCATCAATAGACATTTAGCAAATGCCACACAAATCAATGGCACCAATAATTCTGGGTGAAGCTACCAAAATTTACCTCACCCATAAATGGCGACCTTAGAAAAGATATAACTAAAGGACTAACCAATTGATGGATTTAAATCGTCAAAAGAAAAGACCAATTACCCTTGACATCTTGTGAAAAGTCAATGAAATGCAAAAAGTCTGCTCCAACAGTAGACCCATCAATTACCCTTGACATCTTGTGAAGAGAAGTCAATGAAATGCAAAAAAGTCTGCCTCGACAGTAGACCCATCGACTACATAAGACCCTAGCCTTGTAACTAATAGAGGCATTTAATAGCTCTTATAATCACTCAAAATTTGTACAAAATTACGAGAAAAGTCCTCCCCTGCAAGAAACTCCTTTCCGTGTCCAGCAAGTAGTAGAATAAAATTTCAGTTATTCTTAAAGAATTTTAGCTGTTTCATTATAGATCCTTCTTATTATATGAAACAAGATGATTTTGAAATGTGCATTCGTGATCGAGTTATATATTCATATTCGATGCTGAGAAGATTTTTAATCAAATTCGTTGTAGGGACTCGTTAAGCTTAGCTTTTACCTTTGCATGCACCTCGTCCTCTTTCCTTGCTTAATAATAATAATAACTCATAACCCACAACCCACAACCCACCACCAATGGGAGTTTATTAGAGCAAGTTCTCATACATGGAGGTGATGCTAGCGTCCTCCTTTTGCTTAATGAGGCCTGGTATAGGCCCAAGTTATATCCAGACACACCTCCTTGACAAAGGGCCATTACCAATGACAGTTGGATCAGGAAGGTCCCCAAACCTCCTGCTTGGGAGCCAGAAAAGGTACTTTCCAACAAGCAAGGCAACATGGTGGACCATAGATCGGTTTCTTTTCATCAATGTTGCTGTTGTGGTTGTGAACTAGCCCAGCTGAAATCCCATTTTTTCTTTAGTCCAACACCAGATGGGCTGGGGCTCAATGTTTGCTTATCCCTGTTTTTATGAATCCATGATGAGTTCAGTTTGTTGCATGTTTAGGAGACTGAAACCGGATCACTGCCGTTCCACCTATGGGATGCCACATTTTTGGCTGATGAAATTTCCACTTCGAGCTCAACCGTTTTACACAGAGAGGATCGAACCAGTGTTCAAAATATCATCACAAATCAATCACTTTACTGGATGTGCTACAAGCAACTGGAAACACAACACTGGCCTTGCCTCTGTTAACGCTGAGCTTTCCCCCACTAGGATCTTTCACCTTGTGTGGCACATGTCTCAGTCCAGTTAATGGGTTTGTTGGCCCGCATTCGCAAACTCTGTTGGGCTAATCTGAGATGAACCCGGATGAACCAGTCACTATTTTTGCATGAAGCAGAGGCCATGTTTAAAACTGGATTAATATTCTGTGTCAGATAGGAATCACATATAGGCACCAGCCTTGTATCTTGTGAAAATGGTCTCAAGCCCATCAAAACCCCATATTAGAACTTCTTACATTGGTCAGCAATACATCATTTTTCCCATCCTCTACGTGATGGACACAACTCAATGTGACAAACACTCTGCTCTGGAAGTGATCTGATACTTTGATCACCCTAAAGTCCCAACCATCCCATAAATATTCCATTCTTTTTCTCCTCTTTTTGGGATACACATATATTTCAAATGTTCCAAACCAGAGCGAAGAATATAATTAAGCCAGTGAGCGAGGTCTAATCAAATTGTCGGACTAATAGAAGACATAATTATCAACCGTGATTAGTGCACCAAAAATTCTTTCCTTATGGATTCTTTCATCTAGAAAGGTGGGGAAAACTAAAGGGGAAAAGCAAAACAATCCAAATGGGAAAAAAAAAAAAAAAAACCAGAACAAATTTGACTGAAGGGAGGGTAAAGATCTGGCTGTTGGTAAAAAAGTATCGAACCTAGAAGCAAGATTCTTCCCCGGCGGCAAGAAGGAAGAGAGGACACTTTTTAAGATCTGAATAACCATTCAAGGATATTGTTCGTGGAGCTGCTTTGTTGTTTCCACCACAAAACAAACTTTTCATTTAGTACATGGAATTGGATGCCCACCTCCAGCAATAACATCTCAGTGGTGACCCGATGCCCCTGCTGATAAAAACATGGCCTATAAGACACACACAACTCAAAAACTCCATATTTTTAATCTTCTATAAATATATGCATCTTGCAATTCTATAAATCAACGTAAATTTCATATCCACCTAAAATAAAATGCACGTGCTGTTCTTTCCATTATTCCAAAAGGGCCTGAGTGTGATGTGAAACAACAAAATATTTTTTATGAAAACGGTCCAAACTCAAGGGGGATCCGGAATCTGTGACTGGCACATGTGCGCACTCCTCTCTTCTCGATCTGGTTCCATCCTTCAAATTCGTCGGTTATCGTCTTTTTTTTTTTTTTGGTTAATGTAAATGATGGATGTAATCTAGCTAAGTCCCCAAAAAGATCACAACATATAGCAATAATGTAATCAAGCGAAGGAGAATAAAATTCAAAGGACCATTATGAACGCCAAAAGAGAATTCTAAGCAACGTATTTTGTCCTTCACACAATAAGATTATGGATTGAAAACTACATCACAAAATGTACATGGCAGCAAAATCTTTTTTTCCCAATCGAAGGGAAAAAAAGCTGTACATATTTAATACATAATTCAAATCTTGGAACAGATAAAATAAGTAAACTAAAGATGGCCATCTCATTTGGATTTGCCACACAAGAAACGACAAGTGGGGGAAAATTAAAAATCAAATTACAGAAAATAAATGTTTGAAGGAAATTTAGAAGAAGAAAATGGGGAGGAAGGGAAAAACAGTAGTCACCGTGATCGTCATCTTTTCCAACTTCGACTTCTTGATAATGGATCTCTGGCTCCACCAACGACCCAAGTCTCCTTTGCAATGTCGGAAGAAAATTTGTAGAAATCATTGTTATATTTCATCACCACCAGATTTTCTTTCTTCTTTTTATTCTCTTCCTCCATAATTAACATTGCTTTCTTTGCTTCTTGATCTTCTTCTTCCTCTTCTTCTTTTTCCTTTTCTTTGTCTTTCTCTTCTAACCAGCTTTTTGAGGGGGCAGACCTACAACGCATTAGTAAGAGAGCATTTGGAGGAGGAACTGAAGGTGCAACCGCAGATTCTTCACCGTATGACTTGCTTTTCTCTTTTATTTCTTCTTTATTGGAGCCACAGCTCTGATTTTCTTGCAACACCATAAACCATTTGGAAAAGATAGTTCTTGAAGTTTCATTATCATCACTCTCCTCTACACCCACTTGGTTATGTTGATATTGATCTCCATCTTCTTCTTCATCATCAGAAGTGTTTCCCGATTCAGGAAAAGACCCGAAGCACCGAAAATCGAATCTTATGCTTCGCAAGCATGTCAAGAACTGCATGATTTCTTTCTTAAACCCTAGCGCTTCAACCCAAGTGGGCCTCTTCTTGTGCTTTTTGTTGTTGTGAATCCTCTCAATCTCCTCCATGACTGATTGCCAATTCTTGCAGGAACTGGTTTTGTGCCTGACCTTGATCTGGCCAGCGCAGGTGACTTTGGGAGACGTTGGTTCGGAGATTTCCGTGCCCATTGGCTTGGTTTTGGCCCATAAGAGTGGGCTGGCTTGGCCACCATTTCTGGTGCTAGATTTCTTGAGGTGGTGGGGGTGGTTATGGTGGTGCTGGTGGTGCTGGTGCTGGTGCTGGTGCTGGTGGCGCTTGCTTGGTTCCGAAGGCCTAGCTGGACTGCATATGGGCTTGGGCATTAGCGTTAGATGGGCTCTAGATGGAAAACATACCAATAGATCAGCTGAAGGAGCTGCTTTCCCTTCTCTTCCCTTCATCTTTTCTCTTCTTCTCCTAACTTCTTCTATTCTGTGCTTTATTTCTTGCCCTTCAGATCTTGCACTTGCTCAACTGTATGGTTTTGGGTGTTAGGAGTAGTGTATTGAATGGTTTTTTAAAAGAAAGGAAGAGGGAGGCCTTGACAGCTTTCCTTTCCTTTTGCCCCCTTTTTTTATGCGTTTTCTCTTTACTACCTGTTTGTTAATTTATTTTTCTCGCCCTCCTTTTTGCTCTCTTTGAAATGGGGTCACAAGGGACTAGGGAGCTTCTTTCTTGGCCTTTACTTTTTGCCAATGCCCAGCAAAACAAATTGAATAAAGAAACAGAAAAAAAAAAAAAGAAAAGGGAGAACTCACAGCCCACGAGCCTTGTTCATGATCCAATCATGCCCCCAACTTGTAAGTTGTGAGCCCATGCCAGTCTTGCCCATGATTCATGCCCTATTACCAATGGCCACATATTCCTTTTGTAGACAAATACCAAACCAGCCCTCATGTGCTAGCCATAAAATAAGAGGAAGACAAGAAATTGGCCCGTTCCCTAGTACAATGTTGTCATTTTAATATCAATATCGGGCTGAATATTCATATTTGGGCTGAACAAATTCTGAAACTAGCATAGCACATTAGCACTGCTTATAGTTATGTAATTTGAGAGGGGATGAATATTGATCTATAAGCCAGAGCTAATAAATGGAATTTTTCACATGAAGAGAAAAGGAACACCGAAAGTTTGAGAAAAGAATTTATAAAAGCGAGGATGCCATAATGAAGGGGGGGAAATGCACTTGAGAACATGAGACGCTGGCCCCTCACCACTCACCTTGCGTTGGGATCATACTTCGTTGCTTTAATTTTGTTGATACGAACCTTCTATGAGGTGGGTTGAGCTTATCCTCGTTCTTGTGATTTACACTTTCTATTATTCCAATGATACATAACAGAAAAACTCATGATGGCACAAACAATAAAAACAAATTTGTTATTGTCATTATTATTATTATCAAACTTGTGAATTACTAATTCACTAAAATGGTTTTACTTGGTCAAGATTTCATAATTTAGTGTAGACTGTACATAATTTTGGTGTCTTCTCAGTAGGGTGTAGTGCTTTAGCCCATTGAAACACCTAAACTAACAGCTAAGTAGGCCTTCAGTAGGAGTTGGCATGACTAGTGCATGTCACAGAGGGTCATAGCCTTTTTTACACGGCAGCCAAGACATTGGTAAGGCAATCTTGCTGAGGAGTGACAAAAAGGGAATTTTATATGGTTGCTTCACTTGCTTGGTCTTCACTTTTATTGTTGATCTTTAGGAAAAGGTTGATAAAGCATGCGGGCCGAGGAAGCCAAGGCTTAAAGTTGGATAAAATACAATTATAAAACGTAAAAGCATTGCAATGGTGCATGTCCCTATTATGAAAATTTATATATCTTAAGAGAAATGTAGGGGTGGGGAGAAGATGGTTGGAAGTGGGGCTGTGGGGGGTTGAGTTCTGAAAAAGATATGTGGATGGGAGGTGAGTAGATGATGTGAAGAAGACCCAGTTAGATTCCTTCCTATCATGAGTAGCATGCCCTGCCTACTCTGATTTTTTCTTAATTTCCCCTGGGGCCTATCTTTCAATGACTCGAAGAGTTTGCGAACACAACCACACCAACCGTCATGTTATAGTTGATTCGATGTGAAATTCACAGCACTCCGGCATCAAGTGTAGGGAATTGAATTATGTATATCATCATGCATAGGTCATGTAACGTAGACATCTAGTTGGTGTACAAATAAAGTTGAAGTTTCCTTTCAATATAAGGAGTTCAATCTCCCGTCTTAATGTTGGAATCATTGCTAAAGGGTTAAATAATTAGATTGGAGACCCCCCTTTGAAGACAAAGTTTAATTCCTTCTTTTTGTGGGCTAATCTTTATTCCATCGAGTCCTTTTAAACTAAAAATGCCTAAGGCCTATGATGAAAAAGATGGAACAATTAGGTGACCTTTCATAATGCACCCCATTGTTAACACATGATTACCCCCGAGTGAGATGCTAAATCCGATCACTCATCTTTTTCTTTATCATATATGTGATATGGATTTCTATGATGTCTACTCTTGTTAGCAATTAGCATATCAATTTTTTTTTTTTTATGATCTATAGTACTTTCTTTTCCTCCCTGCCCAACTGGGCCAAAGCCCAACAAGCTTCTAAGCTTTCAAAGGGGGTTATGGGGAGGGTAGATTGAATATTATGACAAAATGAACAAAGATTTGAGCCCACAAATGATAAGATGTGATATCATAAAGGATCATGCTTC
This sequence comes from Vitis riparia, assembly GCF_004353265.1. NCBI lineage: Eukaryota > Viridiplantae > Streptophyta > Magnoliopsida > Vitales > Vitaceae > Vitis > Vitis riparia. Next base: position 4,360,667 of record NC_048448.1, on the reverse strand, counting down.
CACTTTAATTCGAAGGCAAAATGGATTAATAAACCTTGATATTTTAGTATTGCTAGTGATGATTGCCTACCAAATAATCATGGGTAGAATTGTTGAACTAATCAGTTAAGAAAGGATGCCAGTGATTGCCTACCAAATAATCCATGTGTAGAATTGTTGAACTAATCAGTTAGGAAAGGGTACCAGTTTTGAAGTGTTTAAGGATATGCCTTTAATCATGTAACGCTTTGGGAATTATATGCCTAGCTCCCCTACGAAAATAGAAGGTATGGCCATGTTGGAGCTCTCAATAACAATGTTTTACTTTTGATAAAAGAGGTTATTGAAAGTTGTTATGTTTTTTATAATATATTTTAATTATTTTCAGTTATTTTTTAAATATAATAAATAAAAAAATATTTTTGGAAAGTATTTAAAAATACATAAAGAAAGTTTAAAAACCTTCCAAGTTTCCTTGTTTTAAAAAATCTTACCAAACAGTTTTTAAAAACTATATTTTAAGAATTTTACACTTTTATTAGGAAAGCTCGGAAAAAAACACAACTTTTGTGGAGAATAGTTTTTAAAATAGGACCATTGTAAAAATATTTTCAAATGGAGAAAGTTATTTTTAATAGGGGTGAAACTTGGACCAATTCACCCTGATTCAATCCAAACCTAACTTTACGTTTTGGGTGAGCTTTGTATAATCATTTTCAATACTTGGATTGAGTTTGTATTAAATTTTTTCAACATCTTTTATAATATTTATAATACATATTATCTTGTATAATAATATTTATTTTCTTTTTGTATTTTTAATGAAAAAATCAAATTATGTTGCATCATATATTTTTCATTTTTTACAAATATATATATAAATTTATATTTATTCTCTTATTGCTATCTTAAAATTTTATTCTGTTTACTATTTAAATTTTCATATAAATACATTAAAAAAAGTTTTTTAAAAAATATTATATATGAATTTTGAATTATATCAACCCAAATTTAATTTGACTAACTTAAGTTCAAGTAAATTAATTCGAATCTAACTTGAACAACCTAAATTCAACTCAAGCTTAAAAAACTTAAAAAAAATGAGGTTGAACTAGATTTGAATTAAATACATCATGTTAAAATTCGAGTCAGGTTGAACTCAAGTTGATTATTTCTTAATTCGGATTGAATTCAGATTATTTATCAATTCAATTAATCAATCCAAGTTACAGACCTAATTTAAAAATATATACATATATTTTAATTTAAATATAATTTGTATTAATTTTTTTATATATAAAATAATTAAATTTCATATCATTATATTCTAAATTTCTAATAAGTATTTTCTTATATTACCCGTAAGCCTAAAATTATTTTAGTAAACATCATTTTTTACAATTGGTTTTTGGAAAGAGTGGTAGAAATATCAAAATTATCTTTTATTTCTTAATTCAGGTTGAGTTCTGATGAGTTATCAATTCAACTAATCGGTCCAAGTTATGACCTTAATTTTTTTTTTAAATCATTTTAATTCAAATATTAAATTTAAAATATAATTTGTATTATTATTATTATTATTTTTTATATAAAAAAATTAAATTTCATATCATTATATTCTAAATTTCTAACAATTGGTTCTTCGAAAGAGTGGTAGAAATATCAAAATTGCCTTTTACTGGAACAGGGCCAGTATTCGTTCATACCAAAACCCTAAACCTTGAAAGCAGGTTTAGGGTTATGGTTGACGGTGAAGAGCTCGGCAGGAAGCAGAGGTTGGGGAAATATCATATGTGATAGTATTCAAGGGATGCTCTGTTTCTCGTATTACAATCGCAGGCAAGCACTCGTCTCCATTCTCTTTACTCCATGTAAATGTAATTGATGCTATCAAATGACTCTATATATCTGCAAAAGCCTCATCTCGCTCTATCTCAAAAGCTCTCAACACCACCTCCACAAACCTCACTTCTCCTGCTCCCTCTCTCTCCTCTTCTTCTCCTCCTCCGGACCCCAAAAAAAGAAACCAGCTATCCCCGTCTCTACTGCCGATTACTTGATCAAGCGGCACCAGTTCTCCCAAGAAACCGCTCTAACGGCCGCTTCTGTGATAACATATTTGAAAAAACCCGAGAAGTCCGATTCCATACTAGCATTCCTCAAGGAAAGCGGTTTTTCCCAGACCCATCTCGAGAAAACAGTCAAACGAGTCCCCCGTGTTCTCTCTGCCAACCTTGACAAGACCATCAAACCCAAAATCAAGATTTTCCAGGATTTGGGCTGTACGCCCACCGACATTGCTTATATTATATCGCAAGACCCGTGGATCCTAAATAGGAGTGCTAATAATGGCTTGATGCCATCAATTGTAGCATTGCAGAGTGTTATGGGTTCGAACTCGGATGTCTCTAAGGTTTTGAAGATTTGTGCGCGGTTTCTGAAACATGATTTAGGGAAGACCTTGAAACCTAATATTGAATTCATGAAGAGTTGTGGAATCAGCACGTCACAGATAAAGAAAGTTGTATTTAGCTTCCCGAGATTTTTGCTGCATAAGCCGGAGAGTATTAAAGATTCTGTGAGGAGGGTTGATGAAATGGGGTGTGATAGAAAGTCTAAGATGTATCTTCATGCAATTCGAAATTTGAGTTCAATGACACTAGAGAATTGGGAACTGAAATTGAAACTTTTCCGGAGTCTGGGATTTTCAGAAAATGAAATTGTAACATCGTTTAGGAAGGCGCCTCAGGTTTTTGCACTATCTGAGAGGAAAATTATAGAGGGAACCAGATTTCTGCTTACTGTAGGGAATTCTGATATGTCTTATTTGGTTAACCATGCAGAATTGCTTATTTTCAGCATTGAGAAAAGGCTCAAACCCCGTTTTCGGGTCTTGGAGTTTTTGCAAGGTAAGAATTTGCTTCCAAAAAGGCCTAGCGTGACCACCATTTGCAAGATATCTAATAAACAGTTCATTGGAAAGTACGTGCTTCCTTATTCAAATGAAGTTGGGGATTTATACATGGTTAAAGAAGGTTCATAGACATCAAAACTGCTGTTATTGAGACTCTCATATGAAAACCATGCTGATAAATAGATCTCAATACCATCTTGACTTCTGTTGGAGTTCTGCATTCTGGGAACTGCTCTTTAACAGATGGTATGGGAAAAGAAGCGAAGAGAAGATGGAGGTGATGGCAGGTGTTAGTTACTCTATTTGCACAAAATATTTACATTTGCACTAGTGCTTAGGAACTCTTCTTGCACTAAATCTTCATATTAGTTATTTTGTATCCTTGGTATTAACAGGGAGAAAACTATTAAATCTTCATGTTACTGCATCATACTTATTGAGTTAGAACATATTTTTTAATTGCTATATCTTGTTTGATTTGAGGCAACATTTTGATTAACCATATCAAGTAGCATGTTGGTATGCACTGGCAATATCGTGCCAGAAAAATCGTGTTTTCCCTTGCAGCCTTTTTTCCTCTTATTTGTTTGTAACTTATGGAGCTGGGCCAAAGTGTATTTAGGCGAGGAGTCTCTCTCCCTTATAGGCTTTTTGGAGTGGGTAGCATCCACTTAAGGGGAGGTAGTCTTTTTTTGGTCTTGTAGCTCTTTTTTGAGGCTTTAGCCGCCTTGTATACTCCCTGTATGCTCTGTGGCTTTTAGCCTTTTTCTAATGCATATCTTGTTTACTTATAAAAAACAAAAAGATTGTGTATATATGTGTATTATAGTAAATAAATTTCTAGTGTATTTTGTTTCACAAACACCAAGTATTTTGAGGTGTATGCAACTTTCTTGTTTCTAACTTGTCATCTACTAGCAGATATGTAATATCGTAAAATGTGTAATTCATTCACACTCATCTTGGGGCATAAAAGAATGTGCATACATTCATCTTGGGCTTAAAAGAATGTGCATGCATGTGTATTATAGTTGATAAATTTCAAGTGTATTTTGTCTCTGAAGCATCAAATATTGTGAGGTGCATGCAACTTTCTTGCTTCTAGATTGTCATTTCCTAGCAAATATGCAATGCATCCAGAGGGGATGACAACACACCCATGATCTTGGGTTTGGGGCTTGGGCATAACCCATTCCACATAACCCAAGTGGGGATGACAATACTCTCATCTTGAGTTCCCACCTGGGTCGAATCAGCTCTGGCCTTATGCATCACCCATCATCTAGGGTTGGGGACTTGAGCACAACCCATTCCACATAACCCAAGTGGGGATGACAACACACCCATCTTGAGTCCCCTCCCAGGTCAAACCATCTCTGGCCTCACACATCAATGGTCATTTTCTCCTAGGGAGGGGCATTGTTGCATACCTAACAATTCCTTCCCCTAATAGGGGGCTCCTGTGGCTTGAACCTATGACCTAGCTCTAAGACCAGTTATTAGAATTAAGGACTTAACCATCTCATCTTAAAACCAATTGGTTGTTAGTGGGGTCAAGTTAGTCCTCTTTGTGTGGTTCGATGTCATACTCATTTGCACTCATTTTAGAACTTAACCATCTGGGGTACACAGTGGGGCGAGACCCATCCCACACAACACACCTATCTCGGGCCTTGACCATTTTTTGACCTTACACATTCATTCCAAGATCATTTGTAAATAGCCTTTTTCCCTAGGGAGCAACATTGTTGTATATCTAATAGCCTTTTTATCATTTACTCCAAACTTCCATTGTACATTTGATACAATTCTACAGGTAAGTGTGTGATGCTTTCTACTTACAGAAAAAAGAAAAAGAAGAAGAAGAAGAAGAAGAAGAAGAAGAAAAGAAAACCACAAAGACAACAAATCTGGCTGCTTGGAACAACACAAACAAACAAAAGGGAAAAAGAAGAAAAACCTTTTGGAACTTTCTGTTACAATCTTAAGACAGGATCTGACAACAGATTACTTACGAAATTGGTGAAAATGCTGTAAGGAATCACTGGTTCAATAGTCTGATAAATTTGCAAAGAGCCAACCTGTTAATCAAGCTTCTTAGATTACCTGAACTGAGTTGATTTTAATTGTGGGTACAGAGCAACAAACCTTTTCTTTGTCCTGGCATACACCATCCTGTTTGCTTTTCATTCTGTTGATCTTGTTCCCATTAAATGATTGCTGCCAGTTCTTTTCAGCTTAAGATCTAATTTGTCCCAGGGCATATGTAGCAGTATCAAATTATCCTGCACTTTAGGATGTCTGCGGCAGCTTATCTGTCTTCAAATTGACTTCTCACACGCTCCTCTATTAAGTAATGGGCACAAGCAACAATCAATGTGTGCCAGATCGGTGAATCATGGCCAGATGCTGTAATTTTCTACCCAGACAAGTGGATGACTTTCTGCATCTAACTCTCTAAAGTTCTGAATGTTGCTAATGTTGTTTGTGGGTTACCAATAACAACATCGACCTTTGTTAAAATTACCATGTGTTGTTGATGACTGAATGACAGTAATTATCTTTGCTAATGTTTCCTGTGGGTTGCATTTGTTGACTTGTTATTGACAGGATGAAACTATATGGTCACAATAAATCTGAAACAGGAAATCAGCAAATGAGGATTGCATGGCAGCAGTGGCAGCAGGGAGAGGAGTACTAGTGGTACTGGTTTGTTATTTCTTTTTGTAGAATTAGTTATCCTTTTTTACATGGTGATGTTTATTTTGCGTTGTCAGACTAGTTCTTTCTTCAGTTTGAGGTCCAAAAATAAATTGCTATAGAAATATCTATCATCGTTGATGCAATACAATAATATGAAAACCCTACATACTGCTATTGTTATCCTTATATGTTTGCACCAGAACACTTTCAGAAAGAATCAATCTAAGTGGCACCTGTAGAAGATGAGATCAGTGAATCTGAATTTTCACGAAATGCTCCATGTTCTAATTGGGTGTCATCCGATTGTCCTAAATGGCTTCAAAAGTGATTTTTCCTGTGAATCCGTTTCCTGAATGCTTTAGGTTTCTTGTCTAACTTGACCTTGTGACCTTGTGTGATGAATGTTTATTCCCTTATTCAACCTTGCATTAACTTGTTGGCTCAAGCTAGTCTGTGGTGGTGAATCCCGTCCTTCATTTGCAAGCATGGCCTGATGCTAGGATATTAAATGTGGCTCATTTTCATGCTCTTCAACCACCCAAGATCTTGTTGTCACAACAACATAAAATGTCTTATGATTCGTCATTGTTATCAAGAGATTGTCGAAAGTTTTTATCAACCCTCTCCTTCCAGAACTGAATTCAGTCGTCCATGCAGCTTTTTCTCAGTGAGGACACCAATCAGCGTGCATAGTTGGAGAAAAGGCAAGAATGCATTTCTTCCTGGCTTCTGGGAATTTTCCACAAAGACTTGGGGAGGGGTAATTTACCCTTTATTTCTCCTGACTTTGTGGGTTAGGGGCTTCTAGAACTTTGGGTTCAATTGATCTCGCAACAACTTTTCAAAGAAGCTATTTTTATTTCCATTCCTAGCCAATAAGTCAATTTGAGCCAAAACTGACTTGTCAACCTAGAGTGTGACATGTAAAATTAAATATTTGAAAAATTTTGTAGTAAATTTTATTTAATTTCCAAAACATTCTACTTGGTGATTTTAACCATATTATACTTTACAAGATCGTTACTTATATTTATTACTTACCCACAACTTGCAATTGATTTTATTTATCAATTTTAATTAAAAAAATCACTAAAAACACACATGCATATAGGTATGCGTATCTAATATATACTAGTTTAACCAAATTATACTTTCTCAGTCACGCTTCATGCTTAATTAATTTTATTTTTCTATTTTAATTAAAAAAAATATTAAAAACACACGGAGACTGATACAATAAATGACCATATATGGATCATGGTAAGAAAATTTGTGGGTGATCAATTAAAAGGGCAGGGCCTGTGCAGATGTCTCATTGTTACATGCATGGATCCATTGGTAATTTTTTAGTTGAATGTGGCTCTTCATATGGATTTTCACCTTTGTTACTCTGGCCGACAGGGGGATCTCATTTGGTTGACCATGTCGATGGTGCTTTCATTGTAGGTTACCATCTTGAATAGTCGAGTCTTATGTCAAAGATTTGTGATCAAGTGGATATTATTAAATAAGAGGTGAACCATCTGTATGGTAAATCAACACGTGTCAAATGGCATGATGATGAGGCAAAACGATTGAAGTTTTGGAGGCTTCTGCTGGGCCATCATGGGAATGGGAGAAGTATGGATCCTTTATTTATTTGGATTGTACCTGAATTTGGAGTTTGGGTAATTCACGGCTTCCCTCACTTCAATCTTGGCTGCTTCGACCTAAATTTTTCTTTCATCTGAAGGCCTACATTTAATTCTGAATTTGGTTTGGAAGTTAAAAGGTTCATTAAATTAATTCATTTGCTTGGCTGCTTGAACTGAGACCGTTGAATTTTGTGGTATTATTTTTGAAGTCTTTAAGAAAAAAATTATATGAATATAGTTTAGAAGTTAATAAAAAATTATATGAAAAACATGGAATCAGATTTTACCTTCCCCAAGGTGAGAGAGTTTATGTAAATTGATATTCTTGCGAATGGGCGTTGCAAGAAGCTTTGAAAAATAAGGAGGAGGACAAACAAAATAAGCATTTACAGAGGTTGACTTTATCATTTCAGAGACGAATATTGAAGTACAAAAGGCCTGTACGTGCTGATTGGGGTTATCATAGCCTCCTCATCACACATATATTTATCGAAAATTGAAATTGAAAAACCACTCCCCGTTCAATTAACCTTGAAAAATTTTCATATATACACAACTCCACGGAATCATCAAGTCTAATGTATAATCCTATAGCAGAAATGCAGGGCCAATTTTACAGTAATGAAAAAGAAGAAAAATAGAAAACCAAATATGGAAAAGAAAAATGGAGAGTGGTATATGGAGGTGGGAGGGGGTAGGGGTTAACTTAGAAGGAGTTCATCTCGAGGAGGTAAGTCCGAGTCTTGAGCAGAGTCCTAGCGGCTTCTCCGAACATCCCTTCAAACGCATCACAAACTAACCCAGGCTCCTCCGTCCCCATCTTCCTCCCATCCTTAATCGGTGTCACTACCACCAGGGTGGCCCCCCCCATTCTAACTCCACACCCCTCGAGCTCCAGCAACGGTTCGTGTCTCATCCTCATCTGCACTGCTGGCACCTTTGTTCTACTCTTATCCCTCTCGCCAGGTTCAACCGCCTCTTCCTCCTGTTCCTCCTCCCCCTCCCCATCCCTGCACTCTCTCAACGCCTCCCTATCCATCACCACCGTGCCTTCTCCATCCCTATCCCTCAATACCAACCTCTCCAGCTCTCTGTGCTCCCTTATCAACTCCTTCAGCAAGTAGTGCCTTGCCGACGCCGCTATCAGCGCACTTATCGTCCACACCACTCTCACCTTCAACCCTCCATCCATATCTCCCCCAAAATCCAACTCTTCCCCCTCTCCCAGCCCGCGGTACCCCATGATGACGCAACTCTTCAGCCTCTTTCCGAACTCCGCCTTCCATTTCAGAACCGCCCCCTTCTCCAAACACAGGTCGCCCCCTGGTAACTCAATCTCCAGGTTCCTAATCCTGTCGAACCCCCGCAGGATTTGGGTCGGGGAGTTGTGCGGCCGAGGTTGGATTGGTAGTGATTTTGGGGATATGATATGGTGCAGCGATCTGAAGATGGATTTAAGGAAGCTGAGGAAAAAGGAACCATCTGAGTCAGTGGAGATGACACGATCCACCTTCAAGACCAGAGTCTCTGCCTGAGGAACCAACGAGTTGAAACGCTTGGAGACGGCGCGGCACCGAATTAGGGTTTTGATGTCTGCAACTGAGTTGAAGATGACTAGGATAAGCGGGTCTGGTAATCGATCGAAGCTGTCTTCGCTCATCTGATGCATATTGTATCGGTGTAGCTAGCTCTAGGATCTAGCGGAGGTGAATCGGGTGGTGAGATGAGCGCACAAAATCTCCCAACTATCTATCAGCAATCCGTGCTTTGATTGAATCAAAGCCCAGAGTGTGATATGAGAATGGACTCAAGGCCCATTATGCTTTATGGGGGGGGGGGGGAGGGGAGTGGCTTTGACGGTTGACCCACGCCCACCCTCCACAGCCGGCTTTGAATTTTATTGGATACCCCTTGAATCACCCTGTAAATTCTAATCAGTTATCACATTTCGGAATTCGTATGATGACATGGTGCATGCTCCCGAACTCCTCGTGGTTGTGGTTGATGGCTGCCTAAATCTTTTCTTCTTGTTAGTTATTCATCTCATGCGTCCTAGTTGAATACAAACTAAAGCACTAGGTCATTAATGAGCTTCGACCTATACAATGGGTTGAAAACTTGAAATGGGGCTGATTCCACCACTCTCCTTTGAATTTTTCTGATTGGAGTATTTGCTAGAGCTTGGAAGGTTCGACCATGATTATTAGTCATAATCCATCACATGGCCAAGGACTGGTGCCTTGATGTTACGGGTTTGTGGGTGAATGACGGCCAATGGGAAAACCATTTAATGAGATGGACAGCCACCGATAGGAAATAGGATAGGGCAAATCCTGAAGATACGACTGGGCCGTGGGTTCAGACATGATTTTCAGCCAAATATTTGGTACAGTAGGCCTGTCCTCATTTCCTCATCAGGTATTATTGTGGCCCCCCATTTTAAATTCGGTTCTTTTTTCTTCCTTCCCAACGCCAATTTGTCTTTCCCAACTTTAATTGGAGTAACCACATGGTCTCATGAAACATGCATGACGCCAAGCACAGGTCGCTCCGCGTCTGCAACAGAAAATTCACTACTTTTCTCTAGGACTCAATTTCTTTACTCTGCTTCTTGCTCTTTGATTATACATGGTTTCATGGAAAATACAAGGCAGACCCTGTAATGGGTGTGTTTCCCCTTCTGTGATTAGTAGTTTATGCCTGATCACGGGCTGTCTTTTACTGTTCACTTGAATAAGTTATGCCACGGAATCTGATTCTCGACAATTCAAATTTGTGATGCGATGCTTTCGAGTTTTAGGTGTTAAAAATTTGAAATGCCTCCCGTCTGCCATGCAATTCAAAATGTTGAATTTTCTCATTTCTTATCTATTGCACCGTATTAAGCCTTAATGTCAAAAGCAGCGAAAACATGTTCTTACTCCTTTGTACCAATCCTGGTTATATTTTGAATACCCTTAAAAGCACTCGTCATTGAAATTGTGAGGTTGGTCATCCTTCTATTTTACTGAAATCCATGTAAAAAGCCTAGTGTCAGACAACCTAGACTAAGATCATGAACAATCTTTTAAAACAACCTACCTCCAACTTTATTTAAAATTGATTTTATTTGAGTTGAGAACCCATTATGATAATTTTGAAATACATTCATTCCTCTCCTTTTTGTTTCATTTCAATCCAAGTCCTTTTAAGTTTTAACCCATAAATCAAAAGAACTAATTTAAGTGAAAGATTATATTTGACTATAACCATGAGCAGTCCTTTGGCATAGTGTAGTTCAAATCCAATACTAAATTGATCTTGTTTTATTGGAGCTCACGTCTACTTCTCTTTTACATTTCATTTCAATCCAAATCTCTCTTCCATAAGTCAAAGAGAACCAATTTCAGTGTGATCCGCTCATCTTGTGGTCACTGTTGCGCATTACAGGTCCAATCCACCTGGGAAGTGCAGTTAATTGATAATTGGAATAGCTAATCCAAAGGGCCATATGCTAGGTTGGCTATGTTCTGTTGGTATTGGTACCATATGCATATATGTATTGTGGATTCCAGCTGATAAAAAGCTATTAGTGCCTTAGTGTGATTCTAACACAAACACGTCTGCAAATTTTGTTGGTTTATGGAGATTGGCAACAGCAGGAGCCTAGGCTTCAGGGTTGAAATGTTTTTGGGTCCTGAAGATGATGAAGTGGACCCAACCCTGGGCCCCCTATCCAACTCCCAGGAAAGAACATCCAAAGGATTGAGGCCAGCATACGAAGTGGAAATCTTGTATGGAAGCCCAGCCCAAATAACTAGCTTGGGGATTGGGGCATTGGGGCCTTGAGGGAGGTTAGTTAATTCAGTTGAGTTGAACAAGTAAAAGGAAGCTAATTATAGGGAGGACATTGACTGGAAGATTGTGTCGTGAAAGTTGAAACAGAGCTGTCTGTGACCCTGTTTTTCTCAACCTCCCATTGTGAGGTGTGGCACCAGCTCATCCCATTCCCATGCAATCCATCTCAATCCTCCAAACTCGATACCCTCCTCCCTCCCCTCAGTACCGCTCCTCATCTCTCCATGGAGGAGCGGGTTCCACCAGTTACCGATGCCCATGGAAATGCTGACCTCTTCCCCGATTCCCAAAACATCTTCCGGTCGGGCACTTATGTTGTCCAAGTCCCCAAAGATCAAATCTACCGCGTTCCACCGCCTGAAAATGCTTTGATTGCAGAACGCCATCGTTCCCCTGCTCAGAAGAAAAAGTCATATCGTTCTCGCTGTTTCATTCTCTGCATCCTCATTTGCATCATTGCCGTTATTGTTGCCATAGCAGCCGCCGTTTCCTCTCGAGTTCTTCATCCTAAGAGTCCCATATTCCACATTCAGCATCTCGTGGTTACCAAGTCCTCCCATTCCCGTCCACAATATAAAATCACGTTAAAAGCAAAAAATCCCAATTCCCATACTGGCATCACGTACGAGGCTGGTGGTCATGCTTCTCTCTCTTTCAAAAACCATGAAATAGCAGATGGAGATTGTCCGACTTTCTCCCAAGGCCAGAAGGACTCCACAGTCTTTGTTGTACCACTAAGTGGCTCGAAGAGTGCATTGCCTAAAGAGATTGAGAGGAGCATCAAAAGCCAAAATTCAACAGCACACACCTCTCTTTCTCTGTCTCTGTCAATGGATTATCCCATCAAACGAAGAGTTTGGTTGTTCAAAAGGGGTAAGCGACTTGCTGTTTTATGCAATGTAACAGTGGATACGTTGGCAAAGGGTACCCGTGTCCTATCCCAGGAATGTCATAGCTAAAGCCAACCCTACACAAATATGTGGGCTGACTGCAGAGGCAGCCATGCGATGGAGGTGGTAATTGTACCCATCTGAACCTGTTTTCTATAATAATCTTTCCTTTTTGGGTCCTTTTCCACTTTTTTATTTTCATTCTAAAATCCGGACATTGTGAAGAGATGATAATGAGCTTATACTTGTGATCTTGTCTTTTGATCCTGAAATCTTATAATTTACCCGTGTGGCTCAAATCTAGCATCGAGACATTTGTCTCCCCTTTTTTTTTTTAATCCCTTTGCCTTTACTTTTTATTGCAGGTGTTGTACATTAATTGCTTTCATCCACTGTAAACATTTTTCTTCATACATATTGTGCTTTTGAAATCTCTCTCCCACTCCTAATTGAATTTCACGCTTCTCCTTTCCAAATTCTCCTAATTTGTACGAAATGCTGAAATTAATGTTCCTGCATCATAATGGAGTGGCTGAACGCCTCAATGTGACTACCAAAAGCAATCAATCACATGAAGAGAGGTTCAAATACGGCATTATGTGACTGGCAATAAAACTTAGAATATGTGAGAGATTAATCCCAAATTTGGTAATTAGGACCGGGAAACTTGAATATTCAATAAATTAATAACCCCCTTTAAATAATAAAATCTTCTAGTCCCAATTCCAATCAGTGTACTAAATTAATAGCTTCATTAAATGTATAAATAATAATATTTTTAAAAATCTTCACAGGCTCAAAAAAAATATAAATTAATAATTGATAAATGATATAATATATATTAAATAAAATTCATAATAAAACAAATAAAATTTTGATGATATAGGATTGAGTAATTTTTTCTAATTTCTATTTTCTGTAATTACAATTCCTCTGAATCATCACATATTTAAAACTTTTTTATCTATTATCAAACTTCTTTTATCTTTTACAGTATAAAGCTTTGACACAACATCTCTTCTTTTAATCATTTATATCCAAATAAAATGTTAGCAATTCACAATTATCTAGAGGAAGATCATGCAACATTAAGAAGACTAGGAATACGTTTAATAGTGATTTTAGGAAATGTTTTTAACCTTATAACATTTGGAAAATTTCATCTTTGAAGTATTAAAAATGCTAGAAACACTTCTTATAATCACTGTCAAACGTATTCTAGTTGCCTATTTGATAGTGATTTTAAGAAATACTTTTAATATTTTTAATACTTTAAAATTTTTATCATTCAAATATTAAAAATACTAAAAACGCTTCTAAAATCACTCCCAAACACACTCTAGGTCTCATTACAAGGAATGTTCAGCATGTTAATGAGTTCGTAATGGCAAATCACTCGACATTTTATGTTTCTTCCTGCCTTGATTGGAGGCTTAATCCTCCACCTTTAAGCTTAGCAACAACCCTCCCTACACGGTGACTGAAAAGGCCTTTTATCCTCTTTTCTGAAAGACCAGACAGAGAATTCCCTATGTATGAGCATCAGGATCAATAACACAGCGCTGTATGGAATATCACTGCATGCATGAGCGTCTTGCAAACACAACCAAATGTATTTGTTTTGCTTGACATACTGAAACATATCCTGACTTGTCCACAATCATCAATATACCCCTCACCATTCCACAAGAACGTCCAGGCGCTGCTGAAATGAAACTGAAGCCCCTCTTCCTTGCTAACTATCCGGAATTTAAGAATGAACATATGATAAAAAGTCGGAATTGCAGATTCTCTTGATACTGACCATGCCCAGGAGGAAGAAGCTCGATTTGAAGAAGTTAATGTACCCTGTTCCGCGCGGTAACGCTATGTGTATGTAAACCATCTCAAGATTATGGAAATAAAGTTTTATAGAGGCTTTCTTTTCTGTTTTAGATAATTCAAAGAACAACTCAAGAGTCCGACTCTTCTTTTAGCCTAGGGGATACCTTGACCAATTGATAGAAGTATAAGATATAAACTTACATCACATTAGAGATATTAATTTCTTCAGATTTAGAAATGACTTCGGCATTTTCAAATTGGCATAACACCAAATTTGTCAATTAAAACTTTGAACATATCAAATGATGATATAAAGAACACCATAACAAAATTTCAAAGATTAAGCAGGCATATCACCAGGCTCCTGTGCCTTGAGAGTGCATCTTTGAGATATGGGATCTAGCTTCTTCCTAATAAAAAATCATTCTCCTCAAAATATGTGGAGAGATGAGATTTGGGGGTTAAGAGTTATTAACTTAGCCACACATGTACGAGAAGAAATAAAGAAAAAAGACAAGAGAGTATAAAGTGATTCTAACATCAATGTGATCTCTACATATACGAAATGCACCATCACTCAAGAATTTACTAATCAAACGAAAATAGAAGGGTTACAATGATAAAAACTCTCCATCTCCTCTCAATTGTAGTTTGATTCCCACAAATTCAACGGGTACTAGGGAGTTCAACCCCCCAATATTCTCTATGTAGTCCAACAATACCGATTCAAGTTTCACAATCCACCTTGAGGAATGTTTTGAACAATGATTGTAAGAAAACATAAATCAGGGTCAAAAGTTTTAGCTCTAGGCTACATGCCTATATAAGTTGGATTATAATCAAGCTGAATTATGGTAAAAAAGGTAAGCCTGATGGAAAAACGGTTTATACCCTAGGCCTATGAGTATTTCATAGCAGTTATGATTTGAGCTCGAGTCTCACTCCTAGTTAGGCTGAGGTGAATGCTGGTTGAGTACACATCTATCTTCCACCCCCGTCAAATTTTAAAAGCATACACAACTCAGACTAAGATCAGGCTGAAATCCTAAGTCTAATCCACTTGGGATTAGGCTTATTTTTCGTTTGTACTGGGCTGATAGCTATCTCTTTTTCATCAGGAATTGGTTATGCTTCAATTATTGACGGCTAATGCACTTGATTAACCTTGGTGGTATGAAGGCTAGTATATTTGACCACAAAATTATCAGTCTATCAGTTGATAGATCCCGTCTTTCCCTATATTACAAATATGTAGCAATCTTTGGAAGATCTCTCTTATATATATCAATGCTGCTGACTTAAAAGAAGGAAGCTATTACTAGACTAATGGCAATATAGAATATAGTTGGCTGATTTGGAAAAAGGCCACGGTCTTCTAACAAACTACTATAAAAGAGAGTGAATGTGTGATGCAGACTAAGATAAGATGCCAAATTTTTAAGTAAAGCTTCTCTTTTCAGGGACTCAAAAAGTTTCAACCAGATTCCTCATTATTTTTCATGGCAGCCCATTTCAGTCATTATCTATTTATCTTATCTCATGGATAGCAATCAAATTGAATTTGACAAGAAAATAGTTGTGGTTGGATTGGTCATTCATCTCGTGTGTCAGAGGAGGCTGATAATAATATCAATAGAGAGAAATGGATTGAAGCAACAAGCCTATCATACTGACACTTTGCTCATTTGCTTCCTCTAACAAGGTCGTCTGGCTCACATGGGAATGAAGAATGGCACTGTGAAGATAACAATATTCCTAAGAAAACTCACCATTATGCGTTCCACCCTCTAAGTGGGGACCATTTTCCTCAAGTGGCATGCATATAAAAATCTTTTTCAAGTGTCACCTCCATATGAAAATACCTAGGGACCCAATTACCTATGATATCAAGGCCACCAGGGGTTGTTCTCAGGCTATGATGTATCTAAACATTATTATCATGAATGGATACAGAGTATATGATAATGGGCAAAGTCTCAAGTGTCCTAAATAATGCATTGAATCAAAGGTTTAATAATATTTTTTGTTTTTATTTTATTCCAAGGTATGGGTAGTTCGCAGCCGGAGGGATTCGACTAAAAACATATCTAAATTGCCTTGAAAACACAATTTATAGGAGATTTAATAGATTTACCTTTAGATCCAAAAGTCATGAATGGTTTGAGTGAAAGCTGTTGTTGTGATTTAGCGAGTGAGCTTTAGTTGCCTGTCTTGGGGGAAGTGCCCCTTCTCCACCAATAATTGGGGTTTCAACGGCTTAATTTATTTAGGTTAAGGCACCAATAATGGATTGAATCTAGTGGAGCCCTTCTTTACACATATGAGAGAGCAGAGATTTTCATGGCTTGGAAGCATGTTGGTGTCCTAATTTTAAAATCCATGTCTTCTTCACATCAAGCACTTTAAGTGGAATCCAACTCCTCTTCAACCATGGATTCCCTTTATCTAATAGTGGGTTTCCCTTTCACCACCTAACCTTCTGAGAACAAGCATTTTAAACCAGCAATAGAATCCCTTAGAAAACATTTTTAAGATTCCTTTCATCTTTTGAGGGGCTCTTTCAAATCCAAGTGCCCAATAGTGTATTTCCCTTCTTCCGCTTGTGAACAATGGCCCTGTTTCCACCCAATTACAATCTAATATCTTATGCTGGTATAGGTCTCTTGTTTATATATATATGGTCATTAACTACCCAATATGTGCTTCTTGTTTTAAAAACATCGTCCGTCAGCTTTTACCAGTGCGAAAAATCTGGTCAACTCACTTGCTTGCTCCCTTTCCTTCTCTCTCTGTCATCTTTTCTCTTGTCTGAGACAAGGGTGAATATAGATGGTATGTATGGGAGATGGGAACAATAATATGAAAATGGGACTCTCATTGTAAGAATGCCTACTTGCCTCAAACACATCGATCAGTTCTCATATGTTATTTTCAGTAACATCTTGACTTAGTCACCATTCCATAAAAGTTGCTTATTGGAAGCAAAGAGGATAAGGTGTCCAATTTACATGTCTATCTAATGTATCTTTGTTTTATTTTCACTGATCTTAAATCACATTAAATAATACTCCGATGAAGGTTGCTTCCTACTTTCCTCTAGAGGTATTTTACTCCATGATGGAGGAAAAGAATGAGGATAATCTCTGTCCATCCCGTGTCAAATTTATAGTTCCGATTATAGGTGGGGAATAGGGTGGGGCAAAAATGACTTGGCTTGTGAAATGGAAAGCCTAATAAATGTGTAGCCGCTCGAAGCCATCACAACTAAATACAAGTTCCAATGGGTCCCCTCATAAAGTTGGATTTACATCTTTCATAAGACCATTGATAAGGGACATGAATGTCATGTGCATCTCTTTCAATCCAGTTGTAGATTAGTTTGATTGTCTTATCCCTGCATGATGTAGGACAGGTTCTCATCGTGAAGACTTCATAGACACTTTTCTTCACGCTTCAGTACTATTGGAACACATACATGATGCAGCTTTACTATATTAGAAAATCTATCCCATTTAGACCAAGTGAGGGAATTATGCACTACAGCTTAAATAAGTTACAACAGAGCCACTCTACAACTGGGTTTCAATATCATATCAGTATGTAACCACTCAGTGACTATGCGACTGAATTTCAAGGTTGCCGCCCTAGCAGAAAAAAACGGGGGGAAAATCTCTCAACCCTCCCGAGCCTCTTACTACTGTTAGATGTGTGCCCTATATATTTTAGTAGATTTCTAGCATGAAGACACGGTGGTGGGACAACTGAATTGATGTCTTTTCCTTTATTGGGTGTTACAGAAAACTACCAAGTCCTCAACCACATTACCACAGTACCTGGGAATATTTCTTCCCAATATCCTTCGTAGACATAATTAGGAAATGCGGAAATAATCTCTTTTTCTTTTTTCTCTCTCTCTGGTAGCTGTATTTGCAAGGAAAAATGTGGTAACCAAGGATGGCAAAAGATAATGAGGTTCAGATGTTCTTGGAGCACCCCCAACTGCATGTGAGCCAGCAGAACGTGGGGATACTTTCAAATGTAAACTAAACTGTATTTGTTTCAAGTAGCCCCGTTGTTTAAGAATTAAATGCGGGCGTCTTTCCTAGTTTCTTGAATTGGTAAATTATTCACATGACAGTACTCTCCATTCGGCCCACTGGTAAAGGACCATGACGTGGGTCTGCATCCGTTTCAGTACTCCGCCTTAAAGGAGGCTTGTCTTACTGCCATACAAGAGGGAAATATGGCTTCACGGGATTTCCACAGAAGGTTCCCAATTTTATGATTAGAAGACTTCCCAATAGCACGACAGGATTGATTACAACTGTGGATTACTATTAAAAAATAAAAAAATAAACTTACAATTATGAAAAACTAGAATGCTGATGACAAGAAAAGGTGAGTAAATTAAGGACTACAATTTGGGAATTGGGTTTTAAATTGCTTTTTTATAAACTTAGCATTTGGATTCGTTTCTTATTTTTTATTTATTTTTAAAGAATATCTATATAAAATAAAATAAAAACTCTTAATGAGATAACTATCTTTTAAGATTATTTTCAAATTTTGAAATTTTTATTATCTCAAATTTTAAAATATATAAAAGTTATTAATATATGGAAGTGTATCAAGCGACAACTTAATTATCATTTTTTTAAAATAAAAATTATTATTTATAAAATTAGTGGTTGCTATGACAACAACATGACTTCTTATACACCAGCCAATTGGCCATGTTTCCACGGGCCCAAGTGTCTTTGATTTAACTTTGGGTTGTCTTCATCAATTTCTCCAAAGGTTCACTAAATCCTAACCACTCTTAAGAGAAAGTATTAGGAGACAATTTGCAGAGAAATAATTTTATGTCCCATCAGCTAAAGAATAAAGCGTATTTGATTAAAAACACGAAATTCCAAAAAAAAATACCCTTCGATCATTTTTTAACCCCTATCTCATAAAAGCATTTTTTTATAAAAAAAAATATAATGATAAAAATATTAAAATATAATTTTTAATACATGAAAATTATTTTTCTAAATATAGTTATTATCTCATTTTTCTTAATGAATTATTTCAAGAACAATAAGTAAAATCATTCAACTTATGTTAATTAAGTCATTTCTATTAGGCGCTGGGAAATATACAACAGCCATTTTTTAATTGACATCTGCATTACATCAAATTGCCTTGGGTTGGTTGCAGAGTAGAAACACTCGACAAACAAATGCCCACCTGCAAGTGCGCAAACACTGGCTTTTATCGCCTTGGTTGCAGCATATAACGTTTTCCTTACAAAGGCAAACATGTGCACATACTGTGCAGACACATGCTCGCACAGAGAGAGTTGGGGAATTCTTTTGCTTCCTTTTTCTATCATTTTCACTCTACACAAAACCAAAAAAAAAATAAAAATTACATAATTCTGGACCATCCCTTACCCAAATTTTAACCATTATTTTACCTCTCCATTTCTATCATTTTTTTAACCTAAAGAAGAAAATGCACAACTCCAAGCTCAGCAAAATTTCAGGATGGGGTCATTAACTTCTTCAGTCTCTACTCAATATATTGTCTTGCAAGGACCTTCTTTTCCACTCCACCAAAAGTTGCAAAAAGTTCATAACCTGTAAACACAAGTGCCAGTTATTAACTTTTAATATGCAAAAATACAGAAATCAATGATTCAAGATTATTATGTCCAGATTAAAGTTCTTGCCTCAGTTGGTTCTTGCAAAGAATAAGAGGCACTTGTTTCCTTGGGGAACTTGGACACAAGAATCCCAAACCCTTGTCCTCGATTGCGCAAAACCTAAATGTTGTGCATGACAGATAAGCTGATTAATTAGAATATATATAACCTGGAAAAGTGAAAATAATTTATTGGTAGAGCTGTTATAAAATCAAAAGATACCTTGAATGCATCTTCATCTGTTCGATCATCTCCAATGTAGATTGGAAAGACATCATTAGAATTGGCATATCCTGAGGAGGGATAAGTCACCACGAATAATTAGTGCATAAAATAATTTTTCACTAACTTCGTTAGTATGAAACACAAAACAAGGTGGTGATATCCATTTTATGCACAGAAATTGAGTTAACCCAGCTCACCTAGTGACTCCAACAAGAATTCGAGGGCGTTTCCCTTGTCCCATTTGATGGTAGGACGAATCTCTAATACCTGTGTCAACCAATAAAGACAGTCAGTACATGCATATATTTCAATAGTAGTGCCAACAGAACAATAAGTATGAGTTTCCAAGAAATAAAAGCACTTCTAGAATTGTATGTTTGTGAAGAAACATGATGACCCATAATGGAGTAAATGAAAATGGTACCTTCCTGCCTTGAGTCAATCTGAGCTTTGGGTATTGGTTAAGGACTAATCTAACCTGCTCGGCCAATGCTGTCCATCTCTGACAAAAAAAAAAAAATAATATATATATATATATATGTTAGTTCCATTAGGTACTTAAAAGATGTGAGAAAAGTATTATCAAATAATGGCTATGATTTGGACCTGCTCGTCAACACAGCGAAAGTGTACTGATAAGCAGAACTTGTTGTTTTCCACCTTTGCTCCTGGGGTGGATTTGGTTTTCTCAAGCAGGGCCTTGTACACCTGAAAAGTAACAGTGCATATTCAGTATTTCATGCAATTACTTTTTCCATAAATGTTTGTCCTTGTTTCTTACAGAAATGAAGCTGTAAAAGAACAAAAAACAAGAGAAAGAAGAGAACAAACAAACCTCATCGATCATGGGTAAAAATTCGCTGGCGGGTTGACAGAGAAGGGATTGATCACCCTGAACAATCCAAAAATTAGGACAAGAATACAAAATCAGGAAAAAGAAAAAGTTATTGATAGGAACAGGAAAGAAAATTTCCAATCACAGTATAGGGTGTGCTGATGGTCCTCACTTTCTTGTATTTGCGGCCTTTGGCTGGTCCTTTGATGTCCATGCCATGGCTGCCTGCATAATAGAGCTCTGATAATTTAACAAATCTATAGACCTGCAAGATTGAACATTGAGAAGAGAGTGAATATTTGAGCGAATAAAAAGAAATTAAATCTCATAGCAATAGAGAAGAGTCATGCATATTGTTCTCTGAAAAAGAATGTACCTTATCTCTGCACCTCCCGCTCACTATGGCAGTAGGGAAATATCTGGCGACATCCTTTACGGCGGCTCGCATCTGATTTTAGAAAATCTTACTTTAGATGATGACTGGGAAATGTAATTTATGAACATATACAGGAAAAAATTGAAGAGCAAAGTAGAGAGCAGAAGGTTTACCTCTTTAGACATGAAAGCTTGATCTGGGTCTTCCACAATCGGCGAGAGGGTACCATCATAATCGAGAAACATCACAATCTGCTTCCCTTCCGAAGCATTCGTTATCTGCTCGAACGTGCGCAAAGCTGACGGATGATGAAGCTGCGGTTTTGTGAACACATTTCAGGAAAGAAAAATGCAGAATCATCAATATGTTGAAGCAAACGTGAGTTAACCTCCATCACCACCACCCAATAATTTCTTATGCAAACTGCGATGAGAATCAATACTTACCATCCAGGAACTCAGGGCTTCACTATCAGAAAGAGGAGTGGATTTGATATGGGTAGGAGACGAAGCTCTCATTGAATCCACCCAGGCACCGACTCTACCGGCTCCTCCGGCTCCTCCAGTTTCGAGTTTCTTAAGAGAAATGGTGATGTACCCACCCGGTACAGTCGGCGGCTTACGCACCGCCGGTGAGAAAAAAGAAGAGTTCGACACAATAACGTCAATCGCCATACCAATAGCTGATTTTGGATCAGAAACCGCCACATTCTGGTTGGTCATTTTTCCTTCCTTCAAGTCTGCATAAACAAACACCAGTTACACGTTAAACTAGTCGATATAACTAGAATCGAGCACAAAACCCATGAGGGGAGTTTCATGGTAGATGTCAATACCAGAAGGCTTTGTAGAGGGCTGAGGAGAGGAGTTGCGGATGGGAAAGCCAACAGAAAGAGAAAGAGAGAAAACAGAGGAGAAACAGAGGGGTGTGGTAATGCTAGGTGACAATGTGAGCTCCCTCTCCTTTGAGTTCTCAACTCAAGCAATTAAGGTGAAAACCTCAAAATGAAAAAGCCAGAAAACCACACGCGCACCCACTCACTCACTTCCAAGTTCACAACTCACAATGGGGCGTCCAGTCAATTTATAACTTGGTTCATCGCACTAACGGACAAAACCCCACCCCTATTTCCGGTTCTGTACTTTTATGATCAAAGGGACCACCGCATTGCATCAAGCCACCCATCCTTTCGTCTTTTTTTTTTTTTTTTTTAATTTAAAAAAATTTCAATTTCATCTCCTAGGTTTGCAATTTCTTTATTCCCCGTTACTTTTCGATTTCTTGATATCGTTCATTGTCATGCATTCTTCCACACCGTGACCACTACCAAGAGTTTGATGGGGACCTCCCAGTTGCTTCGTGCTTTAATATATTTCTTCTTTTCAGGATTTTAACATTCTCCTCTAATATCTCAATGGGTTTTTTTTATTTTTCCATCTTTGATAAGATTTTCTAGTAAATTATGTAATTAAAAGTGCATTCTGATCAACATTTTAGTTTATATTTTGAGACTCTCAAAATTAATGAATATTCCTCATACAGGCCTTACAATTGCTAAATTTAAGTTTAAATAAGAGAGTTATCTTCAAGCTATAATTATCTACGGAAGATCCGTGAATTCATCCTTTGGTTGATAAACTGAAGGCATTGAGTGAAGGAACCAGGCCCGACCCCCAAGCAATATCTAGGAGCCTTCCATTTGAACTAACGCATGCTGCAAGGAAGCATAAAAGGTACAAAATGTCCCTTTCCACTACTTGACCTTATAATCTCAATCGATGCTACTATTCCAGCTTCCATTTTTTTTTTTTTCTCCTTTTTCCTTTTTAACTAAATGGTGAAGGAACGTGGGCGTAAAAACGCAAATCCAATGAGATTATAATGCATGCAGCTTCCAAATATTTAACCTCACCCCACAAATGTTAAAAGTTCTTGCGGCTGTCGCTCTGTTCTATTACTTATATTTGCAAAGGAAAAAAGTTTGGGAAAAGAACAAAGGAAAAGGAGACATGCATCAGAAGAAACAAATAAGCTTAGTTGGAGTTTGAAAATGAAGGGGAGGGCAAATATAAATATAAATTATGTAAATAGACTTTATGGTGGAGTACGGGTACTGCAAAACCACTTACAACTTGAAAAGAAGTTTCCTAAATGGCATAAATTCAGGCAAGTTGGCGAGACTTCACCGCCCCTTGTAAAGTTGATTGAAACAAGCAGCTCTAACCTAACTAGTAGCATCAAAACCAGCAGCGTTTGGTTTCTCACATTATTTTTTGACACCAACTATTTGTCTTTAGTATCAATGCAGATTATCCCACTCATATATTTACATGGCACTCTCTTCCTTTCCCGTTTTGAATTGGTCGGCTATCACAACAAATCCAACGACTTTCATCCCCTACCCTCTTTTCATTGAATCTTTGGATTTTTATAATTTTCTTTTCCTCCCATTCGGCTTTTAGGAGTTTCTTACACATTTCTAAAGAGAACCAAATGCGGTCCCTCTTTGAGAATTAAGAATCATAATTCTCCCCACAACTCTTCAATTTTGGCTGTCTTGCAGAGCGGAATGTTCTTAGGGGTGAAGCAAATCTATTAAAGGTTAGGTGCATTATTCAAACAGGTTACTGTTGTATATTCTCAATCACAGTTTAAATTGATGCCACGGCGTGCTTTTGCATATATTGAACGCCCACAAGATGGACCGGCCAATGGAAGGTAGGTGAAAAGGGTCCCAAGAATTTGAGCAACCAACCCAACTCCATTAGGAACTTACAAAATCTCTTTTTACCATTCTCTATGTACATTATTTCTCAGATCTTTTGAAGAGCATAAGATTCCTTCTCGATCATGGCATTCAAAATTGGTCACATGCTTGAAATTCAAAAGTCTTAGTTTAGCATTTTCCCATTCATGCCAAGTCTCCAACATGTCTTTCAGTCTTTGCCATTTTCATTCTTCTGATTTCTTTGCTATGGTGTAGTCAAAACCGGAGGCCTAGGAGATGCCTCAAAAGTTTTGGGTTCAGTCTCAAAGTTCCCCTAAACCAAAGATCGTCAAAAAGGGAGAGAGTTAGGCAAAACCAAAAGCAAATAAAAAAAAAAAAAAAAAAATTGGAATAACTTTCTGATTAAGAAAGTTTCGTCCTCTCTCTTTCTTCTCTTTGATGACACACTCACACGCATGTGTATTGAAAGTGTTAACACTGTGAGGTGCCACGTGGTAACATAGCCAATATCATTTGGCACTACCACGTAAGCACTGACTGGTGCACCGCAATGAGACAATGAGTTTTGTGGTCCCTGTTTTGGTTGTCCATTTCAGTTTTCTTTTGAATATTCTTTGGAATTTGTGCTAGAAAATGGTAGAATTTGTGATGGAAGTATATTGTATATATACAACCAACAGTTTTGGTCTTCCGGGTCAGCTGATTCTGGTGTTTAGGCCTTTGAAACTTTCAAACTGTCCACGTTTCCATATCCTGGATGATCCACTTTTCCTCTGATATTTTTCTGATTCTGTTAATAATAGTTATTAGGTTATTCGGTGCAAGAAAGTTGAAGTTGAAGTCAAACACAAAGTTGAACTAACACTGCTGCATGATGGACCACTTGATATTGGAGAATGTAGTTGAAAATTTGAGCGGTTCCCATTCAATTTCCCCACAAAATCCAAACTGTCAATTCAATTATTTTACTTTACTCCATTAAAAGGAAGCATTTAAAGGCTTGAGTTGGATGGAATGACCTAGAAATTATCTCTGGATAAACGGAATTAACTCAGAGGGAGTGAATAGACCAAATTGTGAATTAATTTTGGGTCATTTTCGGTTGTTTTCAGATTAATCATAATATGTCCCAAACGGGCCAAACCGCATTCATGCACCCGTGTCTCACATGCAGCTCGTACTGGGCATTTTATCCTCCGAGACCACGCTTCTCACGCACAGCGCCTCACTACTGACCATACTCCTTACTAGCGACAAATCTAATCTTCCATTTGTTTGAAAGGCTTTTGACCGGTTTTGAAAAAGTCTGAAAAAGAAAATCCCAACCCTTATAGTTCTGAATATTTCTTAGTTGAGTGTGGTATAAAAGTTTTTTTATTTTCAATTTTAATGAAAATTGAAATTATTAAATTTTAAAAAAAAAAATTTTTAGAACATAATCTCAGGTACAAAACATAATATCACTTATTAAGATTAGGGTGTCTCCATATAGCACTAAGTGACAAGGTGATATATTTTTCCCTTTCCTTTTTTTTTTTTTTTTTTTTAACATCAAAGGATATGGGATATATTTCCCACTTTCGGTCTTTCATCTCATGATGAACAAATATAGAATAAAAATATATTGGATGATAAAATCCCAAGATTCTAGGACAAATGTGACAGGGAATTTTTAAAATCCTTTTCAAAATATAAAATATTTGAAAATAAAATATTAATTGAATTAAAAGGAGTAGAACAGGCATAAAGTTTTAAAATAAGACATTGTTAATAAATAAATAAAAAGCTCATTTTAATTAAATAAGAACAGTATCTTTCTCTTGTCAAACTAAAGTTTTTTTCTCTATATTTGATGACAATTAAAAATTAAATATTAGTTCTATAACAAATATTACATAAATTGTGACTCAACAAGTCCAAAATAAAGAAAAAATAAAATAAAATAAAATAAAATGATATTTTGATGCTTGATTTGATTGTGCAAAATTTTAAAGAAAATAAAATTAAATTAAATATATATATATATATATATATATATATAACTTAAATTTTATTTATTTATTTATTTTCTTTCGTTGGAATATTCTTACAAGATTTCTTAAGAATCAAACATAGCCTACCCAAAAAGTTTGGCATCCAACAAAAAATAAAAATTCCTCCGTATCTTCTTCGCCGTTCAATGGTCCTACATTCCTGTTAAATTTTCAAACATCTCAAAATACAGGGAGATTGTTGCAAGTTGCAACACTTTCCCTACCTGGCTAGGAGACTGCCGAATCAAGTTGACCTGAAAAGTTAGTCAAATTTCCACACCGATCAAGTCGAGACCCTTGGGCACTTCAGCGGTAGGAATCCTAGCGAAAACACCGATGCTTTACTTTGAGTGACAATCGATGGAAAACGGGTAGAGAGAATAAATATTAGAGAACACATTTATATTTTTCTTCTATAGCAAAGAATTTGATAATTTCAATTATTTTGGTTGAATATAGAAATAGCAACGGGATGGATAGCCCCCATCCCAACCTTGCTTCATTTATTAAAAACAATTTTTATCCTCATCCCGTTTAAAAAATTAAACAGGATGGAGCGGGTATAAAAAATTCTCATACTCGTCCTGTTTAGTCTTTTTTTTTTAATTACATTAAAATAAATATATTTTATAAATAATAAAATTATTATATTTTTTTATAACTTATTTTTTAAAAAAAAATTATTATTATCTATATATTAAAATTAGTAAAATTTAAATTTAAATTAAATTAATTTTAAAATTTAAATTAAATTTAATTTTATATGTAATCGGGGTGGGATGGGGCAATACCCAAACCCGTCCCGGGTTTAAAAAAAAATCACATACCCATCCCAAATCCATTTATTAAATTTAAATTCCGTCCTATTAGGGGGTGGGTATCCGAAAAAACTCGTCCCATTATCATCCATAATTGAATACACCTAATAATATAAGGTTAGAAAAATTATTTATTTTAATAATAATAATAATATCCTTATATATTGAAAAATAATTTTAAACATTTTTAGTGAAGAGGTCAAATAATTATTTTATGTCATTTTTATACCAAAAAATCATAACACCTTGTTTGAAATCTTACTTATGAATAAAATTTTATTTTATTTTATAAATTATTTTATTTTTATAATTATTTAAATATAAGAATGAATGATAAAATTATTATCCTACTCATTATCAACACATGATCTCGGTGTGTTGAGCGCTAAGTGCATGGGCATGGCTCGTTGCTTATCCATAGTCTTAGCATAGGGGGTTAAAAGACCAAGTTCATAGCCTAGTCATGCAACCTACACTGGTAGCTAATGAAATCCTGCAACATACACGGTGGTAGTTGAAAGACAAGAAATTCCAATCTCAATATGAGTATATGACAAGAAGTATTATGAGTAAAATGAGACCAAATAATTCACTTTTATGGAGGACTGATCTTTCATGTCATGAATGAGATTGCAATATGGATAGAATATAATAATACACTCCAAAGTTCCGTATGGAATAAAACCACTAAATCAATGGAGTGGGTTGAAGACTCATGTTGATGTTTAATCGAGAATGGAAATCGATCTATTCCTTTATTTAGACTTTTTCTTTTTATTTATCAGTTACCACAGAATTAATTGAACTGGGCTAATGCATGTGCCAAGACAAAAGGGAAAAGAAAGAAAAAAAAAATAATCGAACCTGGGTGGAGTATGCCGCCATATGGGTAGAGCGGGATTTTCCTACCTTTTATGGCCGACCTGAATCTAATCTGCGCTCAAAAGGTTATCATCGGAGTTGAGAAATGGCTAGAATGAAAACATATATACATATTTCAACACAACATCTTGAGAATGAGTAAAAATAACTGAAAAAACTGCCACAGCAACGAGATAGAAGTCGCTTTCGGTAAAGTGTGGTGGGGGGCAGAAAAAAGGTAAGAAGTTTAGACGCTGCGCCTCGCAGAAGCTGGGGGCCACACCTGATGTGACATGTCATGTTGCGTGGCGATGATGGATTTGGGTCCCTAGATCATGCCCCTAGTGCTCAACGCACTCACTACCACCACGCCCCACTCATCCCTTCTTCCACCAGGCCACCACCACCTCTTCCCAGACCCTTACCCTATGATCTGGATTGATTTTTAGGCATTTTAATATTTCGTACTTACTGAGGTACAATTGTAGATTAAAAGTGGGAATTTTTTTATCTTCACGTGTGGCGCACGATGATGCAGGCATGGGCTTCTTGTAATTTTCCCCTTCAATCTCTTTGCACTTTAGCATAAAAATTTAACCAAAATCCATATCATACTTTTATGATTTGAAGCTTGTATAGTATATATGAATTATTATGTGACAACTTCGATTTATTTTAGTCGGTACATTGTTGCTTGAGACTATGAGTCACCGTCCGACATCAAAATATTGCATATTTTAAAAAACTTGATGAAAATGACTACCATGATAGGAGGGTGAGATGCCCAATTTAGATATTTTTAGCATGAGATTACATGCTTTGGAAAGATTAATTGCATTCTCGGATGAGAAATTGGTTGTTGATAATAATATTATTTTTTTCTAAAATATATGGATGAAAATAACAATACATTGATTCCACTTATCCGTCGCTTTTGTTTTTGTTAGTGCCCTGGATGGCCACCATGCCCCCGTGAGAGTGTTATCCATAAATATTGGTTAGAATTAAGGAGATAACGATGGGAAAAGGAAGGAGATCGGAATAAATAAATATCGGCAATGGGTTGCCTGATTTTGGAGAGCGCGGGTCCCGCGGAGAGTGCCTTTTGGTTGAGCCGAAATCCAATTTCATTCCTCCAAATTTTCACTTTTATGCAACACAAGAATGGAGTTCATTGATGCTCACCGAGCAATCCGACGTGTGCAAATTATCAATTTAGTTTATTTATTTTTATTAAATTATTTAATAAAAGTAAAATTGTCTGATTAGATTAACTTTTTCCACGCTCATGATATTAAACCAAAGCTATCCAATTCTCCATTTAATTTTCTACGTGTCCTCCTCGTCACTGAGTTTGGTGAGGCATAGGGAAAGTTATTTACAGCCTCACGGCTAATAAGGAAGGAAAGGCTTTTTGGAGTATCCCATGAAGTTTAAGCTGATTTTACTGAGAGGAAGGGAGAAAAAAAACCCCTCAGCAAGGCCGAGCGTGGAAAACCCTTTGGGACCTCCAAGTTCCACACCTCTTCCGTACAACAAAGGGCCTGCCTCTTTTGGTTGGATTTTTTTAAAATAATACAACCCCTTGCATCTGACACTATATATGTGGAAGGTTCTGTACCAACAGTATCTCTGAGCCAGCATTTCTATGCCTTAAAAGGGTATGTTTTGTTTCAGTTGCCAACTTGCCACCCGCCCACATATTTCAAGTTTCCACAACTCAGATTTCCTTTGGTACATTTAAATATATTTTTTTTTTGCCATCATTTTAATGCTAAATTAATCTATTAAAAAAACTTCAAAATATAAAATAAAAAAATAAAAATGTGAAAGAGGGCTAAACCCCCAACCTTGTTATCCTCCACCATTATGCTATTTTTGGAAATCATTACATGGGGCCCAAACCCAATTGATACACTTCCATGGAACTCAAAGTTGCGATTATAATACAAGAGACGACCAAGTTGACAATTATTGACGAATTGAATAGCGTGAATATTCCTCCAACTAGAATAACAGAAGCCCATTTGTTTTTGATAAAAAAGTAAACCCATGATTTGATTTGATTTCGAACTTGTGCATGATTCGATTAGATCTCATACCATCCATGGGCACCACACTCACCAAAGCCCGCATTTTATTCTTATTCCAAATTTAGATGACTGAAATGACCCAATTTTCACGTGCATAGTTCTGAGACGAGGAAGTAGGAACCTTCACCGAAGGAAAGATCGGGATCTTTCTTTAGGCATCCTTTCATGAATAAAGTTGATGGGCGTGCCCCAAAAATTCTAAAGAGAAAAGGAATCCCCAGTGCCACACTATCAAATTACTACAAAAGTGTAGAATATTAGGTGAGTTTCCCCCAAAATTTCCATCAAGGCCTTTGCCCGCCCAATCAGCGTTAGATTACATACGACTTTCGTTCGCTATCCCTTCTACCTTTTTCATCTCTGAGAATAATTCCACCCGAAAGGTCTTCGTCAAAAAAATAAAAAATGTTCTCTTGGAAGTTGCTTTGTTCCCTTCTCAACCATAATTTGACTATTCAATGTTGTGCATGCCATCCCAAATGGGCAGCCCCTGCCCTCGGATTCCCCTTTTTCTGCTGCAAGTGGCTAGCTTATGAGATTGATTTTTTTGCCAACAAATTCTGAGGATCCAAATCTTGAATTGAGTGGAACTGTCTTCTACCACACATGATTGCAATGATAATAGGGACATTACATATTGGAAAAGGGTGCAATTCCCAGAGACTAAATAAATTAATAATCGTGCCACTGCCCAGTGATTTTATTGGGGGAGTCATAATGATTATGGGTGATCTCACCGTTCCTATGAAGCGTTTGTTAATGTTTGAAATCTGAAAAATCCTCTCACCCAAAGTACAATGTACAATGATGCGTCTTCTTCTCATTTGTTCACCAGATTCTGGTTGATATGAAAAGATCATGACAAATTAAACTATAATTATTTTAGTGTTAAACAAAAGTTACTCATCATCATGACAATATATTAATCTTAAATTTTTGAAAGAGCTTTACTAATAACCCATTGTAGACCAAATGACCCATTTGTTTGTTTTTAGTTGTTTTTGTTCCAAAGGCACTCACAGGATGAACACCGCCTTATTAACAAATCAAGGAGAAACTTGATTAACCTTATAAATACTTTCCTATGATGTATGCAATTATGTTTTGATACCTAAACAGCTACATAACTTCATGAACTAGATATGTATCTCGTAAATATAGTTACAACTTATTTATACGACTCCATAGATAATGATACTTTTTTAAAGATTTAAAATGTTTGAAATAATTACTTCAGATATTTGTAATTTCTACTTGGTTAACCTACAATGATCCTAAAATGATTTTAGATAATATGGACCATATGATACAATCACCTTAGATTCAATTTCATCTTTGTAAAGGTGACAAAACTTTTCACTTTGATCCTGAAGTATTATATCCTGATACAACAACTAGATAATGTATTTTCTATCCGTTTTATAGAAAAAGATGTTAAAATTTTAGATTTAAGGTAAACATTCAAGAGGGAAGATGAATTTGATGTATGGTATTCTTTTATCTTTTCTTTTTTTCAAATTTAAATAATTTAATTTAGATAAATGTAAGAGACAAATTCAATAAGCAATCATACAACATGTAAAAATAAATAAGACAATTGAATAATGTAAATAGAAAAAGGAACGAGGGAGTGCAAACTCAATATTTTTACCTAATGCAACATGATCTACATCCATTCTCTTTAAACTTCAATCAATATGAGAATTTAGTAATTCAAGACTTTTAGAGTCAAAGCCTTAAAACTTTTTACATTTGGATTTTTTGTTTCAATAAACCTTTCATAAGTCTTAAGAGATGTCTTACTCTTGAATCTCTAAGTGATAGCCCACACTTAGATTTATTCTCTAAAATGATATTTTACACTTAACCTGACTTTATAAAGTTTACAAAAAAAAAAAAAAAAATTCAATACAATTTTTTGTTATAGGATACAAAGAAAATTAAGATTAATTAGGTGTGATAAGAATGGAATGCAAGTTTAAACCCAATACACTAAAAATACTTTCATAAAGCTAAAAAGATAATTAAATAATGAAGCATAGAGCCTTTATACATGAGTTAAAAAGTCAAGCTAGATATTAGAAATAAGTTCCCTAAAACCCGATTGTTTATTCAGTCATTCACTTAGTAAGAGCATTTAATGAGTTGTAGAAAACTATTGGAAGTTAAAAGACAAATGTGAATGTCCATCCGATCGTCCACGTTCCCAAGTAGTGATCTACATGGCTTCCAACCGTCAAAACCCTATTCACTAGAGCAAGTGGTCACCCACTTAGTCTCGAGTGGCCAAAAACCTAAAAACCGAGCATGTGGACATCCACTTAGACGTTCACTTGTGTCTTTTCAACATAAAATTCTAGTTTTTCTTTATATGCTTTTATTGGTTAAAACTTTTTTGTTTTAATTCCAAAAGGTGCCCATTTTGAAGCGTTGAATTCTAACTTTTTTTTAGCCTCAAATTGATATGTAGTTTGATTCAATAACTTTGAGGAGTTCTTCGAATCTGGCTTCAGAGTGAAGTATATATATATCTACTAAGTTTTGAAATCCAACTTCATGTCAAACTCCGAGGTGTCTTCAAATCTCTTTTCTCTTATTTGCTAGACTTTTTTTCATTATGCATTATTCCATTTGCATTTATTGCATTTTACCTTTTATTCCTTCTTTTTGAATTCCTCTTTTGTTCCATATAACTTTTTAATGGTTTCAAAAAGATCTTGTTACTTATCACATTTAAATATAACCACTAGATCTAAATATTATTTTGTTATTATCAAAATATAAGACTAAACAAATCTTAATATAACTAAAGAGCGCAAAGTCAAATTTTTATGATGGACTATACCAAAGTTTAGACTAAAAGAATAAGTAATCATACTTATAAAGAAATAGATAAAAAAAAAAAAAGTAAAAGTAAAAAGGTGTTAAAAGGATAATGAAAGAAAGGAAAAAGTAAGAAATTTGCTTTGTAGGATTCCAATAATTTTATAGAATGATATCTAAAAAGCAAAGAAAAAAAAAACCTTTGTTGGTTTTCTCAAAGTTAAGCGTATCTATTAATTTTTATAGAAAATTTATTATAATAAATGAGGATTTTATTTAAGAAACAAAAACTTAACACTAAAATAGTGATATTATTCCCATTATTATTAGAAGTCTCTTTTATCCAATATTTACTCAACTCCTATGTATATATATAGTGTACATTCAAAGTTTGATAATGGACTATACCGAACTTTGGACTAAAAGAACAAGTAATCATACTAATAAAAAAATAGAAAAAAATAAAATAAAAGGAAAAGGGTGTCGAAAGGAAAATGGAAGAAAAAAAAAAATTCGACTTCTAGGATTGCGAATGATTTTATGGATAAATGATATATGAAAAACAAAAGACAAAAAGGAACATTTGTTGGTTTTTTAAAAGTTAAAAGTATCTATTAATTTTTATAAAAATTTATTACAATAAAATAATTATATTAAAAAGGGATTTTTATTTAAGAAACAAAAACATAACACGAAAAAAATGATATTATTACTATTATATTAGAAGCCTTTTTTATCCCATATTTGGAAAAAAAAAATTCTTAAATAAGGTCATTAAAAGTGAAAAATCATTCCAAATGTTTTTATTAACTCCCATGTCAGTTTACTTATGTTTAAAATCGAAAAAAGAAATTAGTCATATATATAATATGTATAGTCAAAGTTTGATAAATGGACTATACCAAATTTTAGACGGAAAGAACAAGTAATCATACTAATAATAAAAAATAAAAAAAATAAAAATGGAAAAGGGTACCAAAAGAAAGATCAAAGAAAAGAAAAAAAGGAATGAAATAGTAATAAATTCAACCTCTAAGATTTCGAAATGATTTTATGGATGAATCACATATAAAAAGTAAAAGCAAAAAAAGATTTTTTGTTGGTTTTTCAAAAGTTAAAAGTATCTATTAATTTTTATAAAAGCTTTATTATTACAAGATTGGATTTATTTAAGAAACAAAAATTAACATGAAAATAATGATATCATTACTATTATTATCAAAAACCTTTTTTATCCCATGTTTGGAAAATAAAAAATAAAAATTGTAAACAAAATCATTACAAGTGAAAAATCATTCCAAATATTTTTACTCAACCCCTTTATTAATATCCTTATACTCAAAATTCAAACAAGCACATAAGACTTATTTAAGAACTGTTTTGTTGATCAATATTTATTTTTCAACATAAAAAACACATAAAACATGTTTGATAACCAAAAACTATTTTTAATTTTTAAGAACAAAAAATAAGGTGTTTTTAGATAACGTGTTTTAGTTGTTTTTAATTGTTTTTTAAAGGTGGTTTTTAAAAATAATTATACAAACATATAAAATAATTAAAAATAAATTACTAGATATAAAAATTATTTTTAAAATATATTTAAAAATATTAATAATAGGTTTAAAATATTTTAAGTTTTCAAATAAACTTTTATTGTATCAAAATAAAAAAAAAACGGTTTTTAAAAACTGTTTTAAAAAATTATTTTTTAAAACAGTTATAAGGTAATATTATTCTCTCTCTCTCTCTATATATAAATCGTATAAAGTGGGCTACAGGCCGCCACTGTGTAACGCCTTTTATTTCATGCATGTGACACATATGTCAACACTTAATTTCAAAACAGTACCGCCCCTCATATTGTTGTTGACTTGCAATTGTGCACCCCCGTAAAGTATTAATAATGGTGCTCCATTGCTGCATTAAAAACTCTATATATTCTTCTTTTTTTTCATTGTAAAAGGAAATGTAAAATGACGTTTAACAAATGATGTGTCCATGCCTAACTTCAATGTCATGCATGATGTAACAAAATCTGATATCATCATTCGTCTTTGGACCATCATATTTGTCCTATAATTTGGTATTCTCTCGAGGCTTTTAAAAGAACCAAAAAAAAAAAAAAAAGACCAAATTGGGTGTTCCCAAGCATACCTTTTGGGCTTTTGGGAATTTGGGCTTTTCAGAAGAGCAATTGGGCAAAAGGCATGTGGAGGCCCACTCAATTCATACGGAAGATGAACCATTTCCAGAATTGCCTGAGGAGCAGCAGCCTACAAGCGTGAAGACTGAAGAGCATTTAATCAACCCAGGCAGACCTGCAATGTCAGCAGCCTATAGGCATTAATTTCACTTGTTGAAGATACATTTTCTATTCAATATTCTACTCATTTCCACTCCACTCTCAAATAATGCTGTGGACAAATGAATCCTCATAGCACTAATTTTATTAATTGGGCCCTAGCACAAACAGTAGTGGGTAGAGTTAGCCACTTAAACATAGGCCGGGCCGAACCGGTTCGTCAGCAACTGACGCTCAGCCTAGCCCATGAAAGTCTAAACTTTCTTTTTCTAGGGCCTGCAGACCCATTATCGAATAAAGCATATTTTTGTATCAATAATTTAATATTAGCTATAAAATTGATTCCTTAATTAAATTGTAAGGCTAAAATCCGACAAGCATAAAATTATTTTTAGGTTGAATTTACATCGTCCAAATCTGGGCCAATCTAAATAAGGAAATATTTATAATGCAGAGAAGCTTCTACACAACAAAAAAACCAAAATGCAAATGAAGAGCTGCTACACAGTAATCAAGTAATACCGAACGGTAGATCGTAGATCGTAAATACTGCGGAAGAAAAGGGAGGTTTGTACGGCGCGCCTCTCTCTCTCTCTCTCTCCCTCCCTCCTTCCCTCCCTCTATATCTCTCTTCCGAGAAAGAGAGAAAACAGAAAATAAAAAAAGCAAGAAAATACGATACCTTTCCCTTCTTAAGCGCGTCGTTTGGAGCCAGTCAGCTCTGATTCAGCGGGGCGTTTAATTGATGAGATTTTCTTTTCTTTTCTTTTCGTTTCTTTTTCTTTTTAATTTTAATAACTAAAATCGCACTAGATTAATAGCATCGAACGATCAAACAACAATCTGTCTGCGGTGGTAGCCATGGACAACATAATCAACAAGCTTCGGAACTTGGATGCTTACCCTAAGATCAACGAGGATTTCTACAGCCGTACACTCTCCGGTGGCGTTATTACCCTCGCCTCATCCATTTTTATGCTCTTGCTCTTCATCTCCGAGCTCAGTTTGTACTCTATCCCTCGATACACATATATTTTAGGGTTTAATGATTTTATTGTTTGAAACTTATTGGATCTGGAATTATTGTTTTGTTATATGGGTGTCTGATCCTTGTCTGGATTGGTTGATTTATTTCAATTTGAGAATTGGTGCAAGCATTGTTCGTAATGACTGATTCTCTATTGGATCTGTGTGTTCCAATGGGAGCGGTGTTGCTTCCATTAGGCTATGAATTATGTTTGTTGTAGTATAATTGGTTTATCTTAGTTGTAGATTTGTACAGCTTATTTGTATCCGATAAAGTGGAAGGGTCTAGGTGTAATATTAACTTTGGCGGTTGATATTAGGTTCAAAATTGGTTTGTAAATGTTTAGGGGTTTTTGATGTAATTTACTTAGAACAAAAACTGAAAAACAGCTACTGTAGTTATACTATATCTTAGACCTTTGCGCCTTGGGCTTCCAGAAGCAAATTTATTTAAGCGTAATCTTAAGTTCATGTTGGGCTGTTACCCTATTTCACGATATGTGTATTTCAACTTCAGGATTTTCTTTGTGTGTCTGCTCAGTCAAATTATTTGTGTGTGCTGAATTCTAACAAAATAACAATTGAATTCTAGGGATCAACAATATCAGCAAAATCTAGAAGTTCAATCATAGAGGGCCATAACATAAAAAGAATTCTTTTTTTTTTTTTTTCCATGGCCAATGGGTAAAGAAGATAACAGACAGAGTAGACATTCATAAGAATGCCTGCCAAAAAAGAAAAAAAGAAAAATAAAAAAGAAAGGAAGAAGAAGATACTGGAGAGTAATAGAGATCTTATTAATTCAGAGAAAGGAGATATGTCGTGAGTAGTCCAGTCTTTAATCCTGCTGATTTTGGCTGTAAAGTGGGCTCATTACCATTTGATAGAGAAGTCAATCATGGAGGGCCATCTACGAAACATAATCAGAGTAGACATTCATAAGCATGCCTAACAAAGAAAAAAAAGGAAGAAGAAGATACTGGAGAGCAATAGAGGCCTTATTAATTCAGAGAAAAGAAAAAAGTCATGAATTGTCCAGTCTTTAATCCTGCTGAATTTGGTTGTAAAGTGGCTTCATTACCATCACCCTATTTGAGTCTTCCCTTGGACTTGCCTTTTAAGTGCTCCTCTTTGGGATTTGGTGGTAGAAAGATACGAGTTTCTGTTGGTTAAGAGGGAATCTCATTAAGGTTAACTCATTCTCGCCCAGATTCTCTATTGATCCTATATTCTTGCTTCCTGTGGCTGGTTTCAATTCCAAAGTCACTTGGTGGAAATTCGAGAAAAGGTCAGGAAATATTATTTTGAAAGATGGAGAGCATGGTGAGTTTAAATATCTTCATAAGGGTGGGCTGGAGTTTGTGCATGAAGTAGAGGTGGTGCTTTGAGGGCACCCATTTGGTTGACTGAGACTTTGTTATGGTAAGTGGCTTAAAAGGGGATGGGATACTTTAAGAAATGAAAGACCTTTTAAATGGGAATGATGCTAAAAAATACCCTCAGATGGGACTCCCTTGGTCAGGTTCATAAGGATGTGGCTTTATGAAAAGATACTGGTTATTATACCTTTAAAGAAAGGTGTAAGCTTCCAATAAGCAGTGGGTGCAGAGCAAGGTTTTTGGAGGATGTGATGCACTCTTGTGCATGCATTTTGTATATTTACGAAATTCTCACGGTCAATAGTGTGACTCTGAATGACTATTTGTTGCCTTCTAAGTTGAATGATGTGAGTTCTGTCATTGAAGGAAATCTGGTGGATTGGAATGTTAATTTTTTGTGCTCTATCTTGGAAAGTACTCAGAAATGGAAAGAAAAAAGGGAAGAAATCTTAGAGCCCATTTGACAAAGTTTTTAAAACAAACCTCAAAAAATAGTTTTTAAGAACAATTGTCAATTGTTTTCAAGAATAAAATTCTACTTGGGAACTTAAATGTAGAAAACAGTTTTAAAATTGTTCTAAAAAACAACCTATTTTCAAAACAAATTTTTAAAAAACTGTTTCTAGAAAGAAAAAAAAATGTCAAACATGTTTTTTTAGTTAGAAATCCGCTTTCAAGAACAGTTTCCAAACTAGCCCTAGCTCTTGTTTAGTTTACTGTAGAAATACAAAAGGAAAATGAAATGCGGTGAAAATTATTAACAAATAAATACATCTTCAAGGAAAAGGAGAAAAAAATTGGAAGAAATTCTCTTATATGATTTAGAATGAACAATACGAAGGAAAATAAAATAAAATGAAAATTATTTAGAAGCTTATACATTTTCAAATTCTTCATTTTTTATATAAAAAAGTGGAAAAAACAATTGGAGAATGATTGGAAAAAAATGTATTACATTCAAATTTGTTTATTTACTTAGTTTCCTTCATTTTATCTTTCCTTCCCCTTTTTCTTTTCCGTCATCTTTTCTCCAACACTTATAGTGATTCAAATGAGCTTTGCTCTAACATGTAGAAGAAAAGCTCTCTAGATTGAAGTGGGAGTATAGATTTACTTGGGAAATTGGTTTTGTTTCATCATTCTTTTAAATATTCGAAAAGTAGATCATGAGTGCCTTTGCACAGATAGAGCTGCTTGAATTACCTCTCTCCCTCTCTCTCTCTCTCTCTCCAGCAACTCTTGATCATGTCTTTGCCATGAAGCTTCTAATTTTCATGAGATGGATGATCTATCTCAAATAATCATATCATGTGCAAAGGTGATGCTGAGAATGTGAGCCATCTTTTGATCCTCTGTTGCTTTGAAACTCGATTATCATGCCCTCTTGAGTTTTAGTTTGGAATAGTTGGATTAGGCTCAAAGACATGAGTAACATGGTTGGATGCTATTATTGCAATGCATATATTGATGAAGTGCTAAACTTTGGTGACTGAAAGAGGGTAATTTTGTCTGTTAAAAGCTGGACTTGATTATGATTTTTAATGGAATCTTTCAGCCCTTATTTCTCTTGATGTCTTGGTGGTGGTTCTTTTTTTAATATATATATTAATTTTTAATCCAGTTAGATATCTGAAAGGGCTGCATGGGATCCTCCCCTATGGGATTGATATATTGGAGGCTTAATGATAAACTGATCTGTTCACATTTACAACCGCACAAGTACCCTCATGTTTCAAAGGAAGTTTGTCTTTGCAGTTGCTAAACTGACATTGATCTTTGCCCCTACTGGAAAGGATTCACTGCCATCACTGGATGGGGCCAACTGAACCATATGATTCCTTCATTCCTTTGCTCATCAGAAATCATGCTAACATGCACGGATTTAAGTGATAAACCTCGGTACTAATAGCTTAGACCTATTTCTGCATTTATATCACTTATGTTGTTATATGCTTGTAGAAACTGACCTATTATTTGGAATGTACGGCTTTCAGATTTAAATCCTGTGCCTTTGCAGTTAGCTTTACAGCTTTACAGATTTAATTGGCATTAGTTTTTTCTCTGTGTTCCTTGCTTTGTGAATACTGTTAATCAACTCGCTTTGCCCCCTGTCCCTTTAATCATTTATTGTATTCTTATACATTGACTTTTGTCCTTTCACTTGGTTCCAGGGTTATATCTCCATGCTGTAACAGAAACAAAGCTTGTAGTAGATACTTCAAGAGGAGAAACACTACGTATCAATGTAATATCATACTCTTTTTCTGTAAAAGAACAGCAAATAGCTTCTCAATCGCTGGAAGCTTTTAAGATTTTTCATTCCCTCTTTTATCCTATAATTTTGCATTAAATTTCTACAACATTATACAACCCTCATTAAGGTTTAACAGTTCTTGCGAGCTCCTGATTCTGAATTTTGAATGTTTTGCTTTTATTGTTAGTTTCTTGGTTATGGGTTCTTTGATGGCTTTGAGAATGTCTATTTCATGAAACTTCAGGATATTTGTGGCTTTGCTAGCCAGCTATAATGTTTGTCCTTGACAACTTATTATATTTATTGGTGGTTTCATATTTTATAATCAGTAACGTGATTGTTTCATGATTTACCTCAATTATCCACTTGATTGATCCATGTGCTTTTTATGTTTGAAAGTGCAGTTTGATGTCACTTTTCCTGCCCTTCCATGTTCCATACTCAGTCTTGATGCCATGGATATAAGTGGAGAGCAACATCTTGATGTGGTATGTGTTTCAAGGACCACATGGTCCACATCTTGCTGTTGATTATGTTTTTCTTAAAATAGCAATTTTTAGTGACCTGTTGCCATAAAATTTCGCTCATCCATGCGTGCACACATGCATAACTCTTAATGTAGAGCGTTCCCCCCTCCCAACCCAAAAAGGGGCTGGTGGCAGGGGGTGGTGGGGGTGAGAGGAAGCTTAACCTTCTTTAAACCTCTAGCATAAATAAATGGACCATGCAACCAAGCTAGTAGAGTGTCTAGAAAAGGAAGTAACTGACAAGTATGGGTAGCATTTTTTGCACTTCATGTTTTGATGGATGTATTCTGCGTATTTATGTTTTTTCTTTGCACTTGTGAAAGCACTGTCTGCAACTTCACAAGTATAAGCAGGCATCCTAGCCACCCTGTTGAAAGCTTGCATCAAACTTGGTTATCATTGTCTAATCTTGCCATGTAGTTCTTCTTACTTCTTGAACTTTTGGGGCTGTATAAAAATAACACAAATATACAATGGCAGTGGGTTTACTACAATATATGTTTAACACAATATGATAGCTTAACACTCCCTCCAGCCATTGATGGGAAGGAATTCATACTATGCAACTTAATAACAAGGTAGAAATTATAATGTGATTTAAGAAATATGCGTGTCTTTGTTTGGGGAGCAGCTAATGCACTGGAAAGCCAGCTTGAGGTTCCCTTCTATGATTATTTTGGGTTATCGTAGTCCCAGATTAATGAGGGAAGGTTTTTTTTCTTCCAACTAACATGGTCTGTGGGATTTTAATTTTTTTCCCCCTTTTTTGTAATAGTTTAGGTGTGGAAGACAAGGTGAGAAACTGAGGAGAGAATTTGGGGAAATGATGCTTTTTGAAGAAAAAAAGGGAACAAAGCAAGAAAGAAAAAGTAAAATAAAAATAAAAATAAAAATTGGAAGATCATGCCGATGGTGGGATGCTTGCCTTTTAGCCCTCTGCTGGAATACGCTAGCCTGTTTTCCCACTTAAGACTGTGCTAGACAAACACATTTCTAGAGCCTTTTATTCCTGTCCTGGTGGAGAACAGTATAATGCTGCAGTCAAACACTATTTTAGAAGTTAACACATCAAGAATAAGGGGAATTTAGGAAGTTACCCACAGCACAGTTATTGAAATTTTCCACAGTGATACCAGCTATGTGCACTGGTGTAGCGCACATTACTTCTGAACTTGACTGTATTCAGTTCTGTGTGCATGTAATGTGGTGCTTATCACTTTTGACCTTATATTTTTGTTCCTTGTTCTGTTGAGTGACATTTATTTTCATGCCTTTTATTTGCAGAGACATGACATAATCAAGAAAAGAATAGATGCCCATGGCAGTGTTATAGAAGCAAGGCAGGATGGGATTGGTTCTCCTAAGGTTAGTAATAAGATATTTCTTGAAGTTCATCTTTGGGACAAACATTTTTCATATATATCTATGGATCAACTTGAGTCCTACGTCTTGATGACATGACACCCTCAAAGCAACTCAGAGTATTATCAATGGTGTAGGAAGTTTAGTCTCTGGTTGAGGGGGTGCTGTTTTTTGTTGTTCCCCCTTTTTTTGTGGCAATTTTAGGCTCCTATATATACTTCTTGTATACATTGGGGCACTCTTTTAGCGTTTCTCTATTTAATATACTCCTTTTTGATCCATCAAAAAAAAAAAAAAGTTTAGTCTCTCCACATAAGAAATGTGTTTTTGCAGCATCCGCAAAATCAAAAGGGGATTCTAAACTTAAGACTGCACTGAGGACAGAAAAGCAGAGGTATTTGGATTCTAGCAAGTCCAGATTTTATTGAATGGAGCGTTGTTTATGATTAGGGTGTCATTGAACCATTGACGTTGAGTGATAAATCTTCCTCCTTTTAAGCCAATTGAACATAGTTATTAAAAACTTGTGATACAGAATATAATATAATGATGTGATATGTATCACAATTCATATCTTTTTTTAAAAGTTATCTTATGATACATATATGATGCATGATACAATATGCAATACATTTTGGCGGTGGGTGTATAGATATTGTATACCTTGAGTCACTCTTTTGGCGTCTCTTTTCAATAGATCTTTTCTTTACCTATCAAAAAAAAAAAAAAATGATACAATATGCAATACAATGATACATACTCTTTCAACTATTTTTAATAATTTTTAAGAAAAATCAAATTCAAATTTTTTTTTTTTTGTTAAATGAATTATAATATTACTTTTTCAAATATATAGGAAGGTTAAAAATTGGTCATAAAAGAGAGAGAGAGGTGAAGGTAAAATAATCCTACTAGAAAAGCCATAGTCCATAGTTTTAAAAGGAACGGTTTAGGTAGGCCTAGGCACAAGGTGGCGCGATGCGAAGCTTCGACGCCTCATCTTACTCTAGGCGCAGCCTGTTGAAGAAGGCATTGCTTAAGTGTGAAAAGTGCTCGCCTTTGACCAAGTGCAAATCTCCACAAAGGTACACTTCTTCCAATTTTTTTTCTCCCTTCTTCTTGTCCTCTAAAGCCCTAATCTGGGCTGCACTGGAAGGTTGAAGAGAACTGCGAAGAAGAGGCTTTCTTTCTTAATTTCCTTGATGGTCCCAACGTACCTTTTTGGGCTTTTTGAGCTTTCTCAATTTCTTTGACGACCCCTTGGTATTTTCTCTGTTTTTCAATTTAATATCTATTTATTTGTCCTGAACACATTTCTCTATTTAGGGCAAATAAATAGATATTAAATTGAAAAACAGAGAAAAATACCAAAGGGTATATATATGTATGTGCGCCCTGCTTCACTAAAGCCCGTGCCTCACTTCACTAAAGCCTTCGTCTTGCGCTTTGCACTTTTTAAAACTATGTTACATTAGAAGTTAAGTAAATTTATTTTTACAATGAAATATTAGAAAATTTTCATTTAAATAGTTTG
Source organism: Vitis riparia (assembly GCF_004353265.1). NCBI lineage: Eukaryota > Viridiplantae > Streptophyta > Magnoliopsida > Vitales > Vitaceae > Vitis > Vitis riparia. Next base: position 4,318,018 of record NC_048448.1, on the reverse strand, counting down.
AATGTTGACATTAAAAATGATAGTAATTGGTGAATAAAAACAAGCTTAATATGTTAGTTTTCTTTTATTTCTTTTTTCACTAGGAAAGGAAAGATGACAATCATGAAAAGTTGGAAGTTTGGAGATGATATATCTGTATCTAATATCTATAAACAATACATCTAAGACATACAAATGACTGGACTTTTGAAATAAACATCAAATATAAAATTTTTAAGGTTTATTTTTGTGGATTTTGTGATGAAACTATACATTAAACTCATATTTTATTAAATTGAACTTTTCAAAACTCTGGCATTCAATATTTTTATATGATATGATATAGTTTAACTCTTTAGATCCTATTATCTTTTATGAAATTAAATATATATTTCATGCTTCCAAGATATATGCACATGTATGGATATATATGTATTTTTTTTTTTACCATATAAAAAATTTATGATACATGATATAGAAAAAAAAAAAAAAACGATATACGATATGTTTTATGAGTTAACAACTATGCAACGGAATCTACTATTCAAATGATTCTTTTCATTTATTCTGATGTTGCAGATAATTATGCTGAACATGCTATTTACTTATGAATGGATCCAAGAAACTCTACCTTTCTCTATATGTTGTATATTTTTATTTTTAATCTTTCATTTTTCTGATTACCTTTTTTCCTGCATGACAGATTGAAAAGCCTTTACAGAAACATGGAGGCAGGCTTGAGCATAACGAAACGTATTGTGGGTCATGTTATGGTGCAGAAGCGGTATGGAGCCCTTATGTTGATATTTACCTAAGAAATAATATTAAAATCTGTATGTGCAATATGTAGTCCACTGACTTGGGAAACATTGAACTGGATAGCTTTCATTCAGTCAACCGTGCCCATCCTTGCCAACTTGCTTGAGCCTGGCTCTCAAAATTTATGAGCTTCATTATAGGATTGAGCTTGGATTATTTATCTAAAGAATGATCTCAAGAGATCGGTTCATCTTGGAATGTTAGTGCTATTTACAAGTCAAGCCAAGTAGCACACTGCTTGCACTTGTCTCAAAAAGTTAATGATCTCTAAACTAGGGTTGAACTTGGCTGATTTGCTTATTAATGATCTCAAGCAAGCTTCTAATTGAGTAAATCTCAAGCTAAATTCAAGTAGCTTGGTTTTTATTGCAGCCTATGTATTTCTAGAAGTACTCTTGTTTACTATGTAACAAAGTGCATGCATTTAGTACCCCATTGCATGTTAATTGTGTATCTTATATCTAGCATGTTCCTCTGGCTGTAATGCTATATTTCTTTTTATTTTATGTTTGGTCTTAAATTAATGGTGTTTGAGTAGACACTACAAGATGTTGTAGGGTTTGCTCAATTTTTTTTTCTCTTATGAACAAAGTAGTTCCATGGGTTGGAGGCAATAGTTAGCTCATAATTAAAGTGTGATGATAGGGTCAAAAAGGGGCAAAAATGCCTATTACCAATCTACTGTAACTGATGATTATTACTCTGTTTTTTAATAATAAATAATTTACTTAGAACTACCTGGGTTCCATGGTGGATAACTCATCCTTTGCTGATGAAGTTTCTTGTAAAATGCAACCATTTTAACCAAAGACCTTTTTTTCTGCACCTATATTGATGACTTGTATTCCATTTTCCCTTTGTTATTTTGCAGTCAGATGATGATTGTTGTAATAACTGTGAAGAAGTTCGTGAAGCATACCGGAAGAAAGGTTGGGCGATGTCAAATCCAGATTTGATTGACCAGGTCTATTACTATGAAATCTTTAGTTTTCTTGGCACTACATATTTTCTAGGTTTAAGTTCCTTTTAGGACATCAGTTATCTTGAACCAAAATGAATTACCTTAACATTAAAAATTTAGCGGTTGCAATGTTGTGAAATGAAAGTGAATGTCTAATTTTGCCACAGTGGAAGGTGAGGTTGTATGGGTAGATTTTTTTTCTCCCCTCCTCTGAAGGCATCCTATTTCATGAAGCCATAATTACATCATCACTTGATTTTGATGAACATGTATTTAACTTTTATTTTATAGAATCTTTACTTGAGGTGAGATGATCTTTTGGGGTAAGCTTATGGAAAACCATTAGGAAAGGATGGGATTATCTTAAAAGCAGGACAACCATTCAGGTCAGAAATGGTATGAATACTAAATTCTGGTGGGACAGATGGGTGGGTGAGAGTTCTTTGAAGGTGGCTTTTCCATTGCTTTTCAATTTAGCCTCTGATAAGAATGCTACAATAGCAGAAGTGTGGGATGGGGGAAGAAATGGAGGCCATTGGCCTCTCTCTTTGGTTCAGAAGGCATTTTCAGGATTGGGAAATGATGCAGTGATTCAATTTCTCAAGCTCATTTATTCAGTAGGAGTACAAGGAGTAGGGCTGAGCAGCTTACAATGAAAAGAATATAGTAAGAGAATCTTTTGTGTTAAAGTCTTACTATAGGTCTTTATGTGGCAGAAGTAGAGATGTTCCATACCAAAGAAATTTGAGGTAATGTGCCCCTTTGAGTCCCTCACTTCTTTTTTGGCACGGGAAGCAATTTGGGGGAAAATCCTAACCATAGATACCCTCATGAGAAGGAGGCAGACAATGGTTAGTAAGTGTAGCCTTTGCAAAGATAATGAAGAAACAACAAATCACTTGCTAATTCATTGTGATAGGGCAAAAAAGCTGAGGAATCTTATTTTAGCAATTTTTGGGTTGAAATGGGTGTTTGGCACATGGTTCCCGTATGTTTATCTTGATGTATATGGAAAGAGCATGACCGAAGAATATTTTGTGCAAAAGAGTTGCTAGATCAAAGAATGAAGGAGACCTTTTTGAAATCTTTGTTGGAATGGCATCAGACTGTAATGGGGATGGGGATTGTCAGAATGTTGGATTTGATTGATAGCCTTAATTGTGAATAGGTAGGTCCTTTGTATTATGAATAGATCTTCTTGCAGGCACTCTTTTTCAGGGTTTTTTTTTTTTTTTCTTTTTGTCCAAAATTTGGAGCCTTTTGTATACCTCCCATTTACTTTGGGTGCACCTCCTAATTAATTAAAAAGATCAAGAAGGACCAGACATCCATCCACAATGTACAGATTTAGATAAAGACGATGGAATGGATTCCTTAACATGGACCCATACAGCTGAACAAACGAGTGAAATTACAAAAAGTGAAACTACATTTGGAACAAACATTAGATTGATTCAAGGAGGCGCATAATCTCCAACAAAAGATACAAATTGTTTTGTTTTTCTTTTAGCTAGCTCATCTATCACCTGATTAGCTAAGTGAAGATATCAAATATTTAGTGCAGCCACCCATGAGAAGACATTTAATGAACAGATTTGTCATCCTTATAGTTATTCTAGGGAAGATGTTGCTCTTGGAGGAGCGCATGGATTTTCGAGGATACTTGGAGGATGCCATAGTCGTTGTGGGATTTGCTTCATTTCTATGGTTTTTTTTGGGCTTACTTTACAGACATTTTTAAACCCTACCCTTTGAGTGTTATTTAGCTTAGTTGGCTCTCCATTTGTACACATTAGGGTTGGGTTACAAGGGCTGCTGTTGTTATACTTGTATAGGCCTTTTGTCCTTATTGTATAGCCATCCTTGTTTTGTGGAGGTTTTCTTAGTTTCTTTTAATCAGGTTTGTACATTATGGGGAAGACTTCTCATCCTTCTCATGCTTTTCATATCAATTAATACAGTTTGTTTCTGATAAAAAATAAAAAATGTTGCTCTTGCTACCACATGATTTCCTGCTGTAGGTTTCATTTGGTTTGATCCATCCTTGCTACTACTGAATTTGGATTATATATTTATTTATTTTTATCCCTCCTATTTTATTAAGCCATAATTGTATCATCACTTGACTTTGATAATACATAAATATTTATTTAACTTTTATAATATCTTTAGTGAGATCTAAATTGTTTAAAACTGGAAATGTCATAGGGAAAATGTTGCTCTTGCTCCCATCTGAATCCCACACCAGGTTCATTTTGTGCGATCCATCACTAATAGTGCAGAATTGGATTTTTTGTATCAAATATTTGCTAGTACATTTAGCCGCAGAAGGTGAAATTAGTAACATGAGACAATTCATGTTATAGGTATTCCTGATTGCTTTCATCATTTAGTCATCTGATCTTAGAGGGATGTGAAAGATCAACTTACAATATTATCATGATTAACCAACCTTTCCTAAATCAGGAATGTCCGTAAAGTGTCAGGACTTTGTGCAGGATCCATACTTGATTAGTTCTCTTTTCAATAACATTCACTTTGCATCAAAAACAACAAAGTCTGTATCCCAACTAGATATTTATTTTTTCTTTTGATAATGAGGAAACCCACTAGCCCCACTTGGGACCAGGAAAAACCATGGATATAGGACAACTCCCCTTAGAACTGTATATTGAGTGATGCAACTTATGCAATGTGGTATCGACATGGTTCCCATGGATACACAACCCATTCCCTTCAAATCATGTATAAAGTAACGTGACCCATATAATATTATATTGATGTGGCTATTGTGCAGTTGTCTAGGTAAACACCAGGACAATCAACAGAGATATCATGTAGCCTTGTCTAACTATATTTATAAATATGATGAGGGTATCTGATGTTTTCTTAAAAAACTATTCTGCCTCTGGAGATGTTCTTCCCCTCATTTTTCACTGATTCAGAAAAGGACCGATCATGAGTTGTGTCATGATTTTATTGATTGTATGAGTTGCAAATTTTCTTCATGAATTTAAACTTTCGTCTTTTTCGCCTTTATGATTTTTATATGACATCCAGTGCAAGAGAGAAGGTTTTCTGCAAAGGATTAAAGATGAAGAAGGTGAAGGGTGTAATATATATGGATTCTTGGAAGTTAATAAGGTTGCTGGGAATTTCCATTTTGCACCTGGGAAAAGCTTTCAACAATCAAATATTCATGTACACGATCTGCTGGCATTTCAAAAGGATAGCTTTAATGTGAGATATATTCCTACTGGCTTGAGCTCTGGTAGTAGATGTTCAAACATTTTTAAAATAAAATAAAAAAATTGTCTGCATTAAGTGATACACATTATCATCCTTCTATTTTGTGATACAGATTAGTCACAAGATCAACAGGTTAGCTTTTGGAGACTATTTCCCTGGTGTTGTGAATCCTCTCGATGGGTAATATTCTTTTCTTTTCATCCCCTTTAATCATTTTTTCTAGAAATTCTTTTTTATGATTCAATTGATTAGATGCTGGCCTTCTCCTTGGTTTTATGAAATTGCATTAATATATTCTCTTTTATTGTTTTAATTTTCAGTGTGCAATGGATACAGGCAACTCCAAGTGGGATGTATCAGTATTTCATCAAGGTTAGCATTCTCTATGTGATTTTTTCTATTTTTCTCTTTTTCTCTTTTTCTTTCTCCCTCTCTGAAATGTTTTACTTGCATATAATAAAAAGATATATTTTTAAAATTCATGCAGTGTGGAGAGGAATTTTCTGGGAATGAGATTATTCTCTCATCTCCCACTTAAAGTTTGTTGCAGGCACAATCTCCTCTTCATCCCATCTTCCTATCCAAATAAATATATATATATATATATATATATATTTATCAATTCATTTTAGGTTTGAAGATTGACATGGCTACGAGCAGAATCGCAACAAGCAAGTGTGAACATGGGAATGGATGGATTAATTTCTTTAACTTATGTTCTAGGTGCAAATCAATCTATTTTGGCCAATGAAGATTGGGTGGGAGCTAACTAAGGGAGGGAGTGGGTTTTTGTGTTTTATCTTTCTATGGTATAGCTTTTTGATACTCATTGTATACAATCCTGTGTACCTTCGTGGATAGTTTTTTGTTGTTTTATTCACAAAATTTTGCGCTTACTTATAATAATTAAAAAAGAAAAAAGCACGATGCTCCCTCCCTCTTTGATGCATTGTGAGTGAATGTGTGAGAAAATCAGCTGATCTCATCTTTTCTCCATTATGAAATGTCACTTTCATTCTAGGCACTAAATGATGCTAGTTTTAGTGAGGCACCTTCAATGGATTAGTTTTGGTTCCTTCTTTCCAGGCTCTGGGGATGTATTTGTTGTAATGCCCATATCCCATGGAAAGTTTGGTTCATTTGAGAAAGGAACCAAAGAATTTTGGAGATGATTCTATTGAGTTTACTTTTGCATGGTTGTGTAGTATTTGGCATTGAGGATATTCTTTTTTCTTCTTAATATTGGACGGATTTTGGATTATCTGCTTCCTGTTTCTTTGTTCTCAAAACATGGAAGCGCCACTGAATTATACTCCAATAGATGCTGGTTATTCCTGGGGAAAATTGATGCAAATGGTGTTTGGTTAACTCTCAGAGAATGCTGAGGTAGTACGGTCTAATGATTCTCTAAGCCTTTTGATCAAGGAGAATATCAACAGCGATGAGATAGGTGCTATCCCATTTGATTGATGGTTAGTCAAAACTTAAGTTTTCCCTTCAAGGCTGCTTGCATTAATGTCATTTGGTGAATAGGAGAAGTAAGAGGCAGCTCATGCAAAATATTCAGTGGTGGTGAAGAAGTAAATAACATCATTGGAGCTCTAGGGACGTTTAGAAACTACATATTTGGTTAATAATGGTGTTTTGGTATTGGAGGCTTTTTCCCAGTGTTACACCTTAGTATCTTTTTGGTGTTATAGGGAATTCTTCTGCAAATGTGTCCTTTTTGAGTTCCTTAACAAATTATGAGTGTTCTATATTGGAAACTGGCTTTTACTCGGGCTTTGCTCCATCTTCCTTTTAGATGTTAGTACATAGTGTGTAGATTATAAAATTTCATCCCAACATTAATTCTACAGGAAACTGTGAAAAGACATGACCAGTTGTATTTTTTGTTTCCCTTTTACTTTCCAAATTTTAGAGTAGTGTTGATAGTTATGCACATGATGTAAAATAATCGAAGAATCTGCCGTGTTGCAGGTTGTACCCACTGTATATACACATGTGAGTGGGCACACTATCTCAACAAATCAGGTGCCGTTAAACACATCAAAATTGTTACTCTCTGACTTATGCCTAAGCTTCCTTTTGAACATAAGATAAGATGCACTATTCTTTTTTTATGCAGTTCTCTGTTACAGAACATTTTAGGAATGCAGAACTAGGTCGCCTTCAGTCTCTTCCTGGAGTTTTCTTCTTCTATGACCTTTCTCCAATCAAGGTAAAGTTTGGGTGGTTCCATGTTTGCATAAGCAAGTTCAAGATCTAATTACTGGTCGTAAGTAATATTGGTGATGCTGGGCGACAGGTTGTCCTCACTAATGCAGTTCAGCCAATGACTCCTTTAGCATTATTCATTTCTTTCCTTTCCTGTTTTTTTTCCCCCTAAAACTTATGGAAAATCTTCTTTCTCTATGGTTATTATTACTTTGAAAACTCAAACTGAAAGCACATGCTATTTTGGGTTAAGTATGTTTTATCTTCAGGCAGGCGGTTCAGAGCATACTTGCAATAAGTTAAAAGAGTTCAGAGCATACTTGGGGTATCTGGATGCTTTTACCAGTCTCTCATATCTGATTCCCTGTAACAGGTGACTTTCACAGAGGAGCATGTGTCATTCTTGCACTTCCTAACAAATGTCTGTGCCATAGTTGGAGGTAGCTTCCTCGCTTCCTTTTTCCTCTTATTTAGTTAGGGCACTTGTTTTGCCTTCTTACTGTTACTTATATTACTTAAACATGAATGAGGTTAATTTGTTGTTACTCTGGATACTCTAATATGACTGAGGTTGATTTGCATATCTATCTTTTATTCCTTAAGTTCCTTCATTGATGACTCTCTCCCTCCCTTCCTTTCATGTACAACAAAAATGGGAAAACATTACATATTAAAACTTAACGTTTTGCATATATATCTTTAAATTCCCTCTCTTCCTCACTCCCTGTCATGCATCAACTGGGAATTCATTCCTTCTCCTGGTAAGTTGATGTATTATATCAACAGGCAAACATGGGGATTCTTCTGCTTTTTTCAAGTTTTAAAATCCATGTAAATGATCTTCTTTACCATACCTCAATAATTGTATTCCCTTTTTACCCCTTGATTGGATATGTAACAAATGTTTGTTGGCTTTTGTGTTTAGGTGTTTTCACTGTTTCAGGGATATTAGATTCCTTCATATACCATAGTCAAAAGGCAATCAAGAAGAAGATAGAAATTGGTAAATTTAGTTGATGACTAATTCGTTCAGCCTCCTTTGCTGCCGTGTTTTTGGTTGGTTTGGAGAGGACCTACTTTAGAGAAGAGAAACTGTGAATGACTCTCCCTGCAGAGTTGGCGGGCTTCTTTTGAACACAACTTAGGTTTTTCCATGTGATCTGTTTGATCAGTGAATTATATTAATTTTCTGTTCCGCATTAATATTTACTACCACCTCTTTACCTAGTGTTTTCAGTTATTTGTAATTGTACCAATGATGTGAATATCTGTTTGGAAGATAAGAGTGATTTATCATTTTTCTCATGATGAGAACTGCTGGAAATTTCTTGATTAGAAATATCAAGAACAATAAAGGATGGGGGTTGGGAGGTGGTTCTTTTGAAGGGGAATGGTGTCCAGATTTTGTTTTGAAAGGTGATGGCATTGACCAGGCATTGCTTGTGGCTGTATGAGCCGTGGTTGTTGATGCTGCCATTAGCATCAACTCTTTTGATTAGAATTGCAACTGTCTATAAACCTTAGAATGGATAAGGTGAGTAGTCAATTGCTGTTCTGTTCTGTCAACAATTGGGGCCTGCTCCATAAGAATTTGGTATCTTACAGATAAGCCCTAGGTGCTACCCAGGCATTTCTTTGAATATCTGAGCCATCTTATAATGTTTATAGCATGGACGATGCAGGTTAAGGAATAGCTCACTCTGAAAAATGATTAATTTTTCATCTTTTTTATTTTGGTTGCGAAGGTAGGAAATGGGAATATATCAATTATGGTCCAATTGGTCTTAGTGGATTTGAAAAGGTGAAAAGGTAAAATTGATTCTATTACGTCTCAGAAGATGAGCATAGCATTTTTGAGATGGCTGTTTTACCTTTATCCCAGGCAAAAGAATTTAAGAACCCGGCTATAAAGCATGCACCATGTTACTTTTGGAGTGCATACCTATCCCATTCTTGCAGTGTCGTTCTGTGGATTAAAGAGGATTTGTAAAATGCGACTATATTATGATTAGAAGGGATACACGAGGGCTAACATGCCAAATAAAATAAAATAAAAGAATATTCATTTTATACACGCCCTAAATACCAAGCCACTCCCGGCTCGTGCTCTACCTTTAAAGTAGAAGTTGAGGTTTGTGATCCCTTGCCATTTACACTTGGGTATCCACCTTCCTTTATCCAAATTATAAACGCTCGAATTTTGGCTGGCTACTTTTCGAACCTTTGAATTTCTAAATCACCAATGGCACTAGCATCAACACAAGTCTTTTCCACCTTTTATGGGGTGCTTTGGAAGAATTTGAGGGAAAGTAATGTGAACAACTAAATAGAAATGTTCAAAGGCCGGTATGCAGTCTCTGATTAAGATTAAAAGTGAAAAAGCTTTCCCAAGCCTTTGTGAAGATTTGATTCCTTTAGGATTTGGATTTGGATTTTCTGGGTGCTCTTTCTTGCATGCGGATGCCACGGTGTGAACTCGTTTTTGCACGTTGAGAAGAAAGAATTAGAATAAAGAGAAAGAGAAAGGAAGAGCTGCATTGTGAATTCCTTGTCGCAAGGTGATGATTATGATTGGATTCTTGCCTTGTTGGGTTCGTGCTTTGTCCTAAAAAAACAAATTGTAAAATCTCTTCAAATAAAATTTATTCGTTAATAAATTTTGTTAGAATTTCTTTACGCGAACAAAATTTGTTTATTATATATAAACAATATGGTATGAAACCATGTTGCATTTTGTAAATAAATTTAATCTAAGTATATTGGATTATGTGAAATTAACAAAATTGACCCCAATAATGTATTGTATATTTACTCAAAACACAATGGTAACTCACTTATTTATTCAAGGCTTCCACTTTAAATACATTGTAAAATAATCAAAATAATAATAATAAAAAGTTATTAATTAAAGTTTGATTTTAATAAAATTAATCAAAATCCATAATTATGTGGATAATGAAGTAAGATGTATCTATCCAACTAGTTTAAGGTTTGAGCCATGCATGCATCCACGTATATTGATATTGGTTCACACTATAACATACCTTCAATTATTTACATTTATTTTTAAATAGTTAGTGTGCTTAGCGGTTCCAATGAAAAAAAACATGATAAATTAAATGAATATGACTCATTTAACAAATCGTTAATTTCACTCATTCTTTATCTTTTGATTAAAATAGACTTAATTCTCATTTATTTGAAATTTCATCAAATGTTTTTCTTATTTTAAAAGAAATAGGAGATAAGTAGAACTAAAAAATTAAAAATAATAAAGGAAAATATTTGAAGAAATTTCATATCAATTGGGAGTAGGTGCATTTAACTAAAATTTTAAGAAAATTGAATAAAATTAATCCCATAATAAATTAATTAAACAGATTCCCAGAAATTTAATGAGAACTTAATATCAATCAAAATTCTTTAATTTGGTAATATTTTCTTAGTGATTGCTACCCTTAATCCCAGGTGATTAAAAGATTATACTTAGATGGGCGTAGTGTCGCCTCCACTTCACAGTTGTTTTTTTAAAAAAAAATAGTGCAAGTAATTTTCACTATCCACACTAGGGTTCATCGCTGGAGAACCAAGTGGATTCATTTGGCTGTATTTGATGACCCTAATCAGAAGTCAGAACCAACTTGAACCAAGTTACGGCTTCCTTTGTACAAATGTTTTGCAATTTATGCGAAAAAGGGTAATTAACTAACTGTGGTATTATCCCTGGCCTCCTTTGCACAAACTCACATGCAAATAATCCCCATACCACCAACCAACTGATTACAAGCACTTCTCGGCGCCTGTTTAAGAAGCTTTACACGCTTAACCTATTGCCTTGGGCATGCATGCACCCGCCTTCACGTAACTGCTAACTACTAACTATACTTCAATTATAACGTATTCAAAGCTTTCTTGATGTAAAAAGCTTCGACCTAGCACTCTTTCCCAATAGGGTTCTCATAGATGCTCCACAAACCTTAATTTGAAGAGGATCATAATGTACGGCAAGAGGAGCTTTCAAATAATATGCAAAACCCGAAACGACGAATCCCACTGCAGAAGATGTTCTGGAGATGGCACTTGCAGTCCTGAGGGTATCGACACTGAATTTAAAAAAGAAACATTTAAATTCTAACAAGGCGTGCTTCCGCAATCTGCACTGTTGATGGTTCTCGAATTTCCATGCATAACCCCCATAAGGCCGTAGGGGCATCGGCAGAGCACTTGTACGGTATCATAATTTTGTCCAAGTTGGTATATAAAAAAATAAAAAAAAAAGTGCATGAATTAACGCAAGCGTAAGTTGAAAATTCGTGAGTAAATTCTACATTTATTAAACAGGTGCATGCATTGCAAATTTCAGAGCAGTGGTTGGGGAAATGGGACATCTTGATTCTTGGTGGATGATGTCGAAGAATGGTCCCCTATCCCCTTCCCACCGAAAAATGAACACAAACTATTACCCCCCCAGTCGAAGATCGGAAGATGTCAGCCCATCCATGCCCAACCAATCGTGAGCATGTGGCCAAAAGCCTTCGTCAGAAAGAAGTAAGAAGAGCTTCCAGATCTTTTTAACAGCAACAACCCCTCTTATCTTTGAATAATAGGAACAATAATGATAATAAAAGTAGAAATCAATTACAACTCAAATAAAGAACATACATGATACCATGGATCAGCAAGAAAAAAACACCAGCTGACCAATGGCCATGACCAACACACATCCTATTAACACAGCAGAACTTGCTAAGTTCTAACCTACCACCAGGTTCACTAGACATAAACACAGATAGCTACTGCAACTGCCAAAAATTTCATTGCAGTAGCTATACTCCTACTGTAGACGCCAATTTCTAAACTCAAGTACAGTACATCGCCCTAAAATAAGACTGAAAATGAAAAACCAAAAGAGGAGACACATTATATAACATCATGGCCATTGGGATGAAATAGCTGCCCAATCGATCTCGTTAGAGGGATATTTCTGCAAATTCAAATTCTCCCAAGCACCGTAGAACGGTGCTTCTTCGCAATCATCTGGGAAAGTAAGATCTGAAAGGGGCGAGGATCCTCCGGACCCATCGCTCTCAGTAAACATGGACGATGAGGTTGGCTCCACCTTACAATCTTCCGATCCCTGTTCAGACAACGTCGAACTCTCCGAAACCGTCACTGGCTCTGACGCAGAGGGAGCCACCGCCCGCGACCTTGATTTCTTGCCCTGGGTAGGCTTCCCCTGTTTCTGGGTTTCAGCCAAGCTCTGGCAAATGGCTTGAAGCTTTGCGTCAACTGAGGAATGGAGAGGCTTGTAGTCCCCAAATTCGCCTCCGATATGGGATCCTTGGTGGCGGAGATTTGGGAAATTAAGCCTCGCGAAGTCACCTCTAAGTTTGTACGCGGCCTTGTCGTAAGCCAAGGCGGCTTCTTCGGCGGTGTCGAAGGTGCCAAGCCAGAGCCTGGTTCGGTTCTTGGGAAGTCGGATCTCGGCGACCCATTTTCCCCAATGCCGTTGTCTCACCCCTCTATAGAGCTTTGTGGGTTTTGGAGGTACGCCCACTTGCTTCATGGGGATGGGCTTCGGACTGAGGAAGTTAGGGGCTTGTTGATGCTGTTGCCACTGGGGGAGATTCTGGGTGTTGAACGAAGCTGCAGCAGCCACGGCAGGCATGTGGTTGTGGTGTTGCTGAAGCTGGATCTGGGCTTGGATCTGGTGAATCTGAGAGGGTGTTAGGTGATTGAGCCCAATTGGACCCGAATGCTCGAAACCCTGTAGGTCATGACTCGAGAACCCTTGGGAAATTACATGGGTGGTCGAGGTCGAGCATCCATCTGGATACTGGGTTGAGATAGGAGAGTAGAAATCGGATGAAGGATAGAAAGAAGAGGTAGAAGGTGAAGACGAAGGAGATAGGGTTGAAGAAGGGGAAGTAGAAGAAGCATTTTTCATAAAAGGTTCCAGTGCTTCCATGAGCTCACCGCCACATGAAGCTGATTGAAGAGGTGTGCTACTGTAGAAATCCATCGTAGGTGCCATTCCTTCAACTGTCAGATCTAGAAACCAAAATCTTCAAAATACAATAAAAACTAGAACAAGAAGGCAAAAGGTTAGAATAGAACTTCTCCACTACACCAACCTGTTTCTTTTCAAAATTCAAGAACAGGTAAGAGTTCCAAAGTGATGAAGAAATAAAGAAGGAAGAAAACACAACTATCTCTACAAATTGAAAGATCAAAGAGGTTTCAAATAAACAACCCCTTTACTCCAAAGATCCTAAAGGACCAACCTTGAGGGACGAATAAAAAACAAACCCTCCCGGCTGATTCAATGAAAATATAAACAAAAGAAAAAAAAAAAAAAAAAAAAAACCTGATTCAAAACAATTTAGGGGGAAAAAAACACTACAAATAAAACTGGATCTCTATTCTGAAAACACCTGACTTCCTTGAAATCGTTCTAAGTTTGCTTTTTGATCGTTTCCAAAGTCCAAAAAAACAAACCCAAAAATCAAAACCGTGAAAGACAGATGATTAACAGAAAGGGATTCAGAGAAGCGGGATGCTACAGAGGGGGGGAAAGGGAAAGAAAATGAGAAAAAACCAACGCTCAAAAACACTCTGATTCTCAACTCTCAATCACTCGGTTTTTTTTTTTTTTGTTTGTGGTTCTGTCAAGCCTCACTCTGCTTTTCTCGCCCCCACAGATGCCCCCATTATATAAGCAGCTAACCCTCTCCCCCTCCCTTAATCTCCCTTTTCTCTCTCTAACCTTTTCAATTCCTTAATTAAATTATGACGTAAGACTCTCCCAATCAATACTCTCCCACCACTCCCACGTTGACGCGTGTGACCCCATCTCCTATTTAACCGACACCTGTCCACTGCCAACCTTCAGGCGTCGGTCGAAATATAGTTGGCAACTTGGCATCAGTGTAATTTCACCTCGAACTTTTGTTGACTACATTGTAACTTGTAAGCAATGCGTTCACACTTGAAAGTTGAAACACATCGCCTCCTTTTGTCTTTATTTCCATTCCTAATAAAGTTTTTCAAAGACGCCATTTCTCACATCGAAGGGACAATTCCAAGATCAAGAATCATTCAAGTCATCTTTTTAGCCAGGGAAATCTACGGTATATCATTCATTGTTGTGATGAATTTTGCAGTAAATTGTAGGATTTATGATGATTTTGAGGTTGATGGGATCCAACTTGTTACTTTGTGGGTTTGACCTATACGAAGTAGTATTATTTTTCTAGGAGTAGAGTATGATTACCCAGCAGTGGGGGGGCCATTAGCAGCTGTATTAGTGTGTGTATATCATATATTTTATATGCTTGATTGAGGGTAGTAGACCACTAGTCGCACACTAAAACAAACATGTGCTTTTCCTTTTTTTGATCATGTGGTCGAGAAACCCCCACGATTCGAAGGCTCTGGATAGATTGACCAATTAAAACCCTAATTTGTATAAGATCATTTTATACATTATCATTATCATAAACTAAACTCCACTTCCCTCCGCCATCTAATCTACTTCAAGCTTATATAATTGGCATCAGTAACATCATGGCACAAGTTTTGAACTAGTGGCGAAAAAATTTATAATACGAGGCGTCAACTCATTTTTTTTATTAAATAATTTATGAGTTTGAGTAATGGAGTGACGTCATCATGATGTAGTAGGGTTCATGCCTGAAATCTAAGTTCAAACTTCAAACCCCAAACCCAACCATAGTTATTTCAAGCGTAGCTGGAGTTGAGTGGTGGGCGGAGATTACGGCGCTGTGTGGGAGCGTGGGTGGAGGATGTCACGTGGCGTCGTGGCAATGGGACAAGTACTTCAGTTTCGGCGCCAGTTGCTGACTGTAAATGGTTGGATTTGACGGAGACAAGGGTAACTGCCTGGGAGCGTACGCGCATTGGAGAATGGGCTAAACGGTGGGCAAGTGAGGAATACGGTGTTGAAATCGCGGTGGGGGGGAGAATTTCGAAAGGCACGCACCTGAGTTGGTTAAGTTAGTTGACCAAGACGTGGTTAAGGGATTCGGGGGCCATGTCGGGCGGTACCCATGATGTTCGGGTCTTCGGATTCAAGAGACAGCACAATGTAGTCATAAAATCATACTGATTTATATGAGAATTGATAATTAGAGATAGTAAGAGTGTTACAAATCCAAAAAGGGGGGTTGCGCACATGGGAGTGAATGGGAATCGAGTAAGGGACGAAAAGAGTTTCACTTCCACGCAAAGACTTAGCTAAAGAAAGACAAAAGAAGGTGGCTTAAAAAGTGATGGGAAGGGAAGGCCAAATGGCCAATTATCAACACTTCATTGAATGAATGATTGATACTTGTATTAATCAGAGAGTTGATAGATGGAAAGGCAGCGATATTAATTGCAGGGACATGTTGGCGTGGTGCTGACAAATTTGATGGAGTGAATGAGTCAGAGTTGACAATTAGCCTTAGCAATTTAATTTCTTCCACATCTTACAATTTCCCATCACTGTTGCCGACGCGCTTTTATGCACATTGAATTCATGTCCTTCATGTTTTCAAATAAATTGAAGGAGAATTTTTTAAAAAATAACTAATTAATAAAAACTTGAAAAATATTAAAAATAATAATTTTAATAAAATTTGATAAATATATTATTTTAGTTTCATACTAAGTAAGAGTTAAAAGGAACAGAAAATAAGGTAAAAAATGAAATAAATGGGAACTTGGTGCTTGGAGGCTGGAGGCTGGAGGCTGGAGGCTGGAGGCAGTAAAATGAAGTGTGAACACGAGTAACTTGAGAAATGAATGTAGCGTGGGATTGAAGCCATGTGGCGGGACCCCCCCACTTATCACATCACCAAAAGCTTTTTGAAGCCTTTTCACGCGGTTTCTTACGCGGCCGTCGTTTTTTCAACTACGTAACCGCTGCCGTGTCGCCACGTGTTTACTGACTCTGACGAAGGACAGAGGTGGTCCTCCTCCACATCCTCACCTGGATTTCACCAATGCTTGGTTGCCACATCAGTCCGGTTTCAGCTAAGGTACCTCCTTCCTGTGATTTTCTTTGCTTACTTTGTAGTCAACTTTGTCGTTCGATCTTGACACATACGAAATTACCGATTACAAAAATTGAGCAAGTTTAGATTTTATTTTGATCATGCCTCTTTTGAACCAAAAATATCGAATATTTCACTACATTGTGAGCTAGTTTTAAATCCGAATATCACCTTACTGTCTAGATGTGGGTGTATCTCATGAATGCACATTAGACACAAATCCAATGCCAAATCTTACATTATCTTGTCTACCATTAAGGTTTTTTCATTCTTGTCTTCTTGTTTACCATTGTCCTACCTCTCGTGATTATAGGTTTTCTTTTTTTTTCTTTTTTCTCCCCATATATCTGAAATTCTATTGTGTAAGACGACAAACTACTTTTCTTGCAGTTCTGCATAGCAATTGAAATAGGAGAGGAATACTTACAAGATTCAAGACGAGGTTTCCTAGTTAATTTTTTTAATGGTATTATCCCAGATAAGTTATGTGTGGCGTGTTTCCCTAGCATTAGTTTTTTCTTTTATAACAAGCTTTTGCCCTGAGAA
Source organism: Vitis riparia (assembly GCF_004353265.1). Lineage (NCBI taxonomy): Eukaryota > Viridiplantae > Streptophyta > Magnoliopsida > Vitales > Vitaceae > Vitis > Vitis riparia. Next base: position 4,301,191 of record NC_048448.1, on the reverse strand, counting down.
GGCATGCCCCTCGTCCCTGCCGTTTGAACCTTGGCTTTGTTTAGGACCATTCTGAAAATCCCACGAGGGTTAGAGCAGTTATCATTAATATTTCCTGGTTTCATGTGAGTTGATACTCTTGAGTCTTGACAAACGTGGTTCCTCAGAATTTCGATGACCAACTTGTGAAGGACTTGAAAATCATGGCCATATCGGGCCATTATTAATGTCTCACTCCTGGGTGTGGTGGCAATATAAACAACGCTGGTAGGATGGTCTTTGTCAGTGTTCCTTTTCCCAAGAGTAACAGGGAATGATACAACTAGGGGAGGTATTTCTCCGACCATGCCCCCAAAATATTGGCTACCAAGAAAAACCGCCGGTCTGACCGGCTTTTCTAGTGGCTTCTCGTAAGCAACAAACAGGGGCCCGGTCACCTCGTTCATCCTCTCTAGGGTGCATTAGAAGTTTTTTGACTGGAACAGGCTCTAATTCATTGGATGGGTGGGGTCTTGTGAATTATTTATTTCTTCCTACAAGTTTCCACTTGCTTTACGCAGAGTCACACACGACCATTTTCGGGTTTCATGTGAGTGCCTTGAGGTGCTACAGCCCCGGATGCGAGCATTGTAAATTATTTTGCAGAAAATATAAATCAGTAGATTCATCAAAATCTAGGTATCGCTACTGCCAAAGCCTAAAGCTATTTGATTTTCACGGTTTCTCACATGTAAATGCAAGTGGGCTTCTTTGGTTGTTGGGGCAATCACGTTCTCAACAGATTCCACTACTCTTAATTATTGCAATTTATTCTTCTTTTCAAGAAATGAACGCTTTAGTTTGAAAGGAATCAGGACGCGGATGGATCCTTGAAAGCAATATCGCCAAGTTAAACAATAAAACGGGACATCCCAGAGTGGTTTATTTGGTTGGCACCTTCTGCATTTTGGAGGCAGACACAATAAACGGAGTGGGCAAGATGCCATTTGTTGGGCTCCATTTACATGGAAGTTGTCGTTCATCGATAAATCATGTGCCCCCTTGGCATGCTGCATGCAGCGATAGAAATTGAGAAGCAAACAAATGATACAGTGAAGGTATGGGGACAGGAAGAACCTTTGGGCATTTTAGTGGTCGAGTAGAAGGTAGAATTGATGAAATAAATGTCCACCCATGTTTGGACTTTTGGTACTTGTCTACCTCCAAATTTAAATCAGAGAGATTATAGTCCATTCTCTGTTAGAAGTTGCCATAAGCAAAATTCGAGATAGAAGGCTCCAGGATGAGAATACATGTCCAAAGAGAATTATCGATCAGAATGGCCTTTTCTTCCAAATCCAATCTGGCAAAGGCTTTTTAAATATAACCATTTTTTCTCACAAATATATTGAAGACGGAGACGGTGCTGAGTGCACCTCAAATACAAGCAGAAAGAACATAAATGGAGGGACCAGATGAGTGAATTCATGAATTGTGTAGAAACGGTCAAGGTGATTGTAATAAAACGTGCTTTGAATGTAATGTGAGGCCTTGAGTTGTGAAGAAGAAGTGGTCAGAGCAACTGTTGTCGCTTTCAGAGCAGTTTCATGTCATTATAGCCAAGATATTTCAATTGATTCGGTAGAAGATCTCCAAGTTCAGCTTTTGCACGACATTGCACATGTCCACCTAATTTCTCTTGCTCTTTACACCGGCTTTGGATTCTTCTGGGAGGTGGAGTCTTCTTGGTGTCTTAAGTTGTAACCATATTCATATAAGCGCCTTCAGGGGTTGCCATTTGATCGCCAAACTCCATTTGATGCTTGTATTAGTTAACCGGGGAGCAACCAAATGAACTCTACTTCTCAATCCACCTCACCAAAAACGATTTAGACCTTAGATGCCACGTTGCACAAAACCAAACAGAAAAACTGCCTCCCATTTTTTTTTTTGTTAAATACCCTCAAGCCATGGAGAGGGGTTCCAGGCCCATGGTGTCAGTAACTTTGAACAAATTCAGCCCCAATCCCAGTGGCCCAATGGGCCAATGCTCAGATCAGTGCAGCCCAAAACTCAAATAGTTGTGCTCTACTTCAATTACGTCCTGGGTCATAAATCTCAACACTTAGATTAAGTAGCAAACCTTGTAATGATCATAAAATATTGTCCAAGCTTGCAAGTCATTAAGTCCAGAAATAATAACCAAAGTCATAATAATGCCATATTTTCTAAAATCAGCACGCCAATTAAATTCAAATACATGGAAAATGAGGTGTAGGTCGAGACAAGCGTACCTCTACCAAACAGCGGGTTCGATGGGTGATTAAGATGGAAAAGTCTCTAAATCTGAAAGGTAGATAGCATCAATCTAGCATTAGTTTTTAAATATATGATTAATAAACCTAACAAATCCATCTTTCGCCAGAAGAAGACTTCATGTCCCGACAGTATGTGTTCACACTCACAGGTTAGGCTCCTACGTGTATGGAGAAGCTAGAAACTGGTCCCAGAGTCAATTGGTAAGGTTACTAATTGGAAATAATCAAATCCTCTCTGGACATCAAACGGTCCCTAGTCATTAAACATGTAAGATGGTTGCTGCTCCTTGGAGATGCCAAATCCATGACTGTATCTTGTGGATGGAACGTAAGATGTCATGTAAGACTGGATGGTCGGCTTCTTAACAGAGGTGGCTCAAAGCATCATAGATTCAACCGGTCAACATACAAATGTGGATGGGACTCCCATTCCTCCGTTATTCAATCAACGACCCAGATTTATCACCTTTAGGAAAAGCCTGTTTTCATACACATATCAAAAAATAATCATCAAATGAAGAGAAAAGTAGTACCTAATATGATGGAAGGAAGTATACAAAAGATAGTACTTATGTGATCCATGGTATGGTAGTAGAAAAATATACAAAATCTTAATTACTTTTAGATAAATTTATTAAATTTGAATTTTTACAGCGGATTCCTATTTTATGATTTTTTGATAGGCTATGAAAATACATTTTTCCCCATACAGTAAGAATAGATGTCTACTGTTCCACCTAATCTTCCAATCCTCACCTAAATAAAAACCGCACCGACGAGAGTCTCGAGACCAAGCCAAATTTCAAACCCAAAGTTAAACATTTGAAGGACATTATTATTATTAAACCATGTGGGGCAGAGACTGGAGAGACAGCCACAGATGTGATGCTCTTCCTTCTTGGCCTAGCATCTAGAGGTATACAAAGCAAAATTTGAAAGCCATTTAAACTATTTGTAGAGTAACGGGCACGGCATTGCAGATAAAGCATTAATGGTGGGTCATTTTCGTGGCAGTCTCAAGTCTCAGAGATATTACACAGTCCAACAGGTCAAAGATAAAATTTAAGTTGAGCATTTATAAATTACACGGCTATACAAAAAAAGAGATCGGGAATGACGTTGTTAGGGTGAAATGAATCTGATGCATGTAGGTATGTTTCCTGGTCAGACGGGATTGTCGTGGCGTGGGTGACACCACCTACAAGTAAAGGTTTTGGACTTTGGGCGACTGGGACGTAGACAAAAAATTTCCTCACTATGTGAACAAGCAATAATTTAGCGGGTCCGGGTCCAGGCCTCGAGGTTTTTAGTTGTGGAATAATAGGATGTTTTGGTTGTTCTAAGCGTGGCAATACACGTGGGTTAAGGTTAGAGCATGCAGTGACATGACGACATGAAAATGGTGGGAGAGGGATGGCTCTGGAAGAGAAGGGACGAAACCTTGATTCACGCCCTAATCTTTCACGGAATGATGAGGCCCATTGCACATCAATGCACCTTCCTTTAATTCCTGTTAGGTTGGAAAATTCACGAAATAACAGTGGTTAGATTTTATACAAATACAAGAAATAATCAGACAAAAATTTTAAAAAATAATAATCCAAATATTTTTCATGCCCTTGAAGGGGTAGCAGCAAGGGAAATCTAAACAAGTGACCACTTTCCACATACAAAATAAAATCACATCAACATTCTTTACACCAGAAAAAATTTATCTCACATTTCCGATTCGAAAAGGAAATCACATTTACAAGAAAAAGAGTTCCCAAATGCCTCTAGCTTTCTCTACTTGGGCAGCCAAAATGTAATCGGTTATCCAAAAAACCAGAAAACAACAACCTTTAAGCCGACAGGCCAAAAATCTAAGCCTCCAACCTATGCTACCTATGCACATCCACCTCAACCCAATAAATTATTATGCTTCATTCCCAATTTTTAGCCGCCAACTTCAGATTTCCATTCCACTATATAATGGAATCCAAATACTGATTACACCTCCTCCTGTTGAATTCTAATAAGCTACCGTAGGTGCGATCCGCAATCCCAACAAAAAGAGCTTCTGTGTCAGGACTGAAGGATATTCCAGCAATCTCGCCAAAAAGATCAATCTCCTGCCCCTTCACATAACCTGACTCCGTGTCAAAGACATGGACAAAGTCTGCAGGCTCAGCCATAGCCATAAATCGACCATCTGAAGAGAACCTCACAGCTCGTATTGCTCCCATCCTTCCCTTAAGTACCGCCTGGGACTCGGAAAGGTTCCGTATGTCCCAGAGTCTACATGTTGTGTCCTGGTTTCCAGTCGCCAATGTTCGTCCATCTGGGTGCCAAGCTGAAGCAAATGAATAGTCTAAGTGCCCCTTAAGGGTTGCAACAACCTGAGAGGGAGTTCATAAATCAAAGCACTTTTATTAGCATAGTTCAAGATGATGGTTGTACAAAAAGAGCTTGCCAGGAGAAAGATAAACTTACTTTCCCTGTCTGAGCATCAGCTAGCAAGCACTCTGCACTATCACCAAGGACAGCTAGCAGCTTTCCATCTGGGCTAACAGAGGTGTTCTGCAAGATATGAGAGAATAGTAAGTACAGCTCCAGGGTTCAAAGCCATCCCAATCAAATCATCTTGCAGCAGGATACTCACATTTACAGACCAAGGGTAGGTGAACCGATTAAGGCAAGCGAAGTTCTCAGCATCAAAGATCCTAACTTCAGCGTCGTTGTTTGCAGCCATGACCCTCAGCGAGCCACTGCACAGAGATGGTTCAGTTACCCCCGCTTTGGAAATTGAGAAGGAATACTTGTATATGAGTAGGTTTCTTACTTGGGGTTATGGTATACATCAACCGCATTGGTGATGGCATTATCATCTGTGGTTAATTTTGCACAAAATGCAACCCCAGGCTGACTCAAATTCTGGCCAGAAAAAAATAAACATCAGAAAATGAAGCATGACAGGCTATAACAGGGCAAATCTAATGAATGGAGACTCTTGTTTCATGCCCCCTTTCCGTACCTTGCAAATAAGCTCTCCCTGAAAACCACCTGCCACCATTAAGTTCTCTTTAACGGTCATAGTGCTTATCTGCACTCTTGAGAGTGACTGCCCCAAAGATCCTGGGCACTTCTGCATGAGAAACCAAAGTAGATTCAGTCTGCAATTTTCTAAAGTTCAGAGCAAAATTAAGCAATCACTCGGACCATTGTTTGGTGAATCCCCTTACCAGTGTGGAAACAATTGGTTTAGCCACGTTTAGTACTTCTTTACCCCTCCTCAGCAATGAGGACCAGTGCATTACTGAGTAGTTCTGCATAAGGTATACATCATGCTTCGATGTTGCCCATAACAAATTCCTCAGCTGTACAATGACAAACAAATCCAGTAGATGCGCACATTAATAACAACATTCAACTATCTAGTAAGTGTGAGAACACAATTTAATGATGTGTCAAATATCTCTCAAGGAACCAAAATCAAATCTAAAATAATAACACATGTCAAAGTTTCACGTGTGCAACAATGACAAAATTAGCATAACATAATTAACATCTTATTCACCCATGTTATGGGTTCATGCTAGTTAAATATCCTATCCTATCAAAAATCAATATAATTTTGTGTTTGGGTAGCAGACACAGCACACTCTTGATATCTTAGCTTTGGCCAAGTAAAAAACTATATTGGAGAATCCCCTCCAAATACAAAGTTATATTGAAGAATTCTCTTGAAACAAGGTGACAAATGCTCAATAGCCATTTACTTTGAACACACAGAGACACCTATTCCAAAAATACTCTGCCAGACAGTAATATAAATAGAAGTTCTCCCGTTGGATTAAACTGACTGGGAAACTGCAGTAAATAAGCCAACAACTTATGTGATTGCCAAATTCATCTGATCATGTCAAACAACATAAAAGAGAATATATGTCAGTATTGGCTATATCATTGAATTTCTTGATAATAGGTAGCAATTCAATGCAGTCTCAGTGAGGAAACATTGGTTCCATCCAGGGAGAAATGTATAGTAACTGCCACATTGGACAATGAAGTTAGACAAGGAAAAGAAAGAACAGAATTCTGGGGTAATAAGGCCGCATACAATTTTGTGCTTCTCCAAGAGTTGGTCCTTAGAGAAAAGCTATGAACCCAAGATGGGATCAAACATGTCAGTTAGTTACATACCCATGAGTCAAAAATTAAAGAGTTGCTATCAGCCAAAAGCCAATAAGAGACTCTGTCAGAAGTTGATAACTCTGCCTAAAGGTCATCATCATATCACCCTACACTCCCTGATAAACATAAAAATAAAATGGTATGCAAGTCACAGGGAATTGAACATAATCAGGTGCAATCGTGCAGAGTAACATTGGAGAGCTGGTTAAAAATAAAAGGTATACATGGTCCGACCCAATGGGAAGACCTTAGACTACCTAAGCTCGGTAACACAATGTCAAGTGAAAATATTATCCCTGCCATACCATTGTAAATGAAAGGCCATTCACAGCAGTGATACCTAAAAGCCAACTCAACCCTAAAAATCAAAATCCTTGCATAAAAACATGCCACTGACTGGAACCAAGGAAAGCAATTTCTAGTATTAAGGGCTGACTGAGTTAATGGAAGAGTGACTATTCAACTACGGGCATGATTGATTATAGTGCCAAGAACAGAAAAAATAAAATCAAAAACAAAACCTAAAGCCATAATGACAGTTATGGCACATGCGAGATGGAACTGGTACAAATTATGGTCCCAGTTGTGCACAATAGATTATATAATATGCTTATTTTGCTGACTTGTACACACATTTGTGCCATGGAAACAGAAAATTTTACACACCTAAAAATTATGCACTCAAATAGAAGCTTTCCATTCCAGACCAGCTTAACAAATTAAAGAACTTTTGGACACGGGTTAAGTCATGCATTTAAGTTATAAATGTGATCAAATTAAGAAATCCCTAAGCACCTTACTAAGCACAAGAATTATGTAACAAAGAATGGAGTAGGCTCGATGCTCAAAGCACTAACACAAAAGAATGACCATATTCACCAAAAAGAAAAAAAAAGGAAAAGAAGAAGAAATGTTCTTATTGATAGAGGTCGATAAAACAGAAAAGATCAGAATTGTTTACAAGTTCTGATCCATTCTAAGTTGAGCGTGACTATCATGTTTACTTGGATTATAGAGACATTAAACATGAGAAACAACTCAATAAGCCTAAAATGCAAGAAAGCATTAGTCAACAACCGGGCAAACCATGAAGAAAACCACTCTCTCAGGCACAACCATGAGGGTATTGCATCCAAAAATGGAAATTATGAGGTTGTGGACATAGGATATCCATCGGATACATATTTGGTATCCCCCACCAGAAGGGGGGAGGAAAAAGGGACAGCAACAGACCATGGACAAGCCTCGACAATTATTACACATGTTAGCAAATTAAATTGCAAATTGGCATCCCAAAGTTCAATCAACATGCAAAAATAAATGAATAGTTGCACACATTAACAAAAGTAAACAAAACTAACACCATAAGGCATTTCTAATCACATCACTGCTACTAATAGGAGAAAAGATCATCAATAAGAATAAGAGACTGTAAAGTGGCACGGCAATGGAATCTAGAATCAATAATGCATGGTAAATATGGAAAGGGCGTTTAAGTTATTGCAATTTAGCCTTTGAATATTGCATCAAAGTAAAGCACCAAGAAGCAAAAATGCAATGATAGAGAGATAATTGGGCCCCTCATGACCAGGACACATCAATACTACTAAGTACAGAAATTTCCATAGAGGCCTCTTAAATGCTTAAATATTTTCCTATCATACCATATGAACAATGTATCCTTATTGCGCCAGCTGCTCAGATATAACTTCCATCCTGCTTTTAAGGCTGAAATAAAAAAAAATGGCAGTCCTAAACACCACAGGGGTTAAAGTAAATATTTAAACAGTCAACAGAAACAATATAATCACAACTAAAGCTGGCAATGCAGAGATATGTTATTCATTTTTGCAGCATCACCCAGTGTTTGTAACAACATGGATACACCCTTCAAAACAAATCAATAACTAGGCTGTTAAACAACAATTAGCAAAATGCTGATTGGATAATTAAGTAAAATGAAGCTTATGATTAAAATACAACCACGAGAAATGCCAAAACTCGGTAGTGCATGGTAGAAGACAGCCCACACATGCATTCGAATCACTGAGAGAGCAGTCAGCATATAGATAGAAAAATGGAACACATAAATTGGTGCAAAACAAAGTACTTGGATGGGGATTTCACACCATGAGGCTGCAGTATCTAGGGATTCTAATCTCTGGTTAATTAGACTAAAAATTGGAGTCATACTAGAAGGCCATTGTTTTGTTACAGAACCATTCCTAGAGAGTTATTTACTTGCCTCATTAACATGTTGAGGCAACACACACACAAGTTAACAAAGATTGGCATGTCTAAAATAATCATTTAATCCACTGTTGGGTTTCCACAGTGTACAGGTCTAACAAACTTCCATTAATCATTAACAAAATAAAAAAAAAAAATAGCTTGATAGAAATTCTTGTAGGTATTATCAATACATGTACCAGTTCACAAATCCAAGGATTTCATATTACCACCAATTGCAACATTTTGCAGCTAACAACGCCAGTGAACATGCCTGATGCCATCAAGTCAGGCACATGAAAAATTCAACAAAAAGTAAGTCCAAAGGGAAGACAAGCATTATAGAAGTTTAAGCAAAACAAGCTCAGTGCTAACTTCTAATTATAATAAACAAAGATTTTATGTTCTAACTTCAAATTACATCAAATTGAAAATGTATAATCACCAATGTGTAGGTCTCAACAAGGAGCGTTACAGTGGCCCCAAAGGACCAGATTTTTAGCTGGAACACTTCTCAAACTCAAGTTAGTAATTCAGGAGGCCAATTACAGCATAATAAATGAAAAAAAATACATTCATCTATGGAGGCCTAACATGAATACAGAACTCCGTACCTTCCAATTAATGGTTGAAGCACAGAGCTACTATCTTAATAAAGATGTCCATAAAGGATAGGATAATAACATATTTACAAAACCTGCAAAACTACAAGACTAATGATATGTCTACAAGACAATCCCTTCGAATCAACTGTTAGAAAAAACACCTAGATGCATGATCCTGAACTTGCAAATAGATTAATTTTCAAATGGTAAATAAATAGAATTTGTTATTCTTGAGTTATCACAAAGTGAGAGTTACTTCAAGATACATCCACTCAAAATCCTAATCATAACACACCGAAACATAAGACCAACTACTGGTAAAGTTACATGACTAATAAACTCCTATGATGTTAGAAAAAAATATTATATATGTGAATGAAGTCAAAAAAATGATCTAAAAATTTAACAATTGAATTGGCTAGCATAACTTGAAAGAGGGGGGAGGGGTGGTTTGGGGAGAATAAAAAATCAACAGAAAGTACTAATGATATAAATACTAGGCCTTCAAAGGAAAAATAATGGTAATAAAAATGATGACAATGAAGAAGATGATGGTGATGATAATTAACAACAAGACGTTATTGTAGCACATTTAGAAGAGCAAAGGGTAATGTCTCTACCTGGAAATGCACAATGGTTGACTTGACAAGCCTCGTGTTGAACTGAAAATCATAGAAGGTGCTTCCCTTCTCTATTTTCTTGCACTCCTGCCAGATAGAAAAATGATTAGCACCAAACAGGAGAAAAATTAATACCATCTTCCAAACATCGTAATGCCAGTAATAGATGGTAATTCCTTAAACTTGGATGTTTCTTGTACTGAAACACTATAGGATCAAACAATGAAAAATGGAATGGCAAACCTAAAGATAAAAAAACTCACGGAAAGGTATAGGTGTCTCCAGTGATTGTGATAATAAAAGTATTCAGTCTCAAATAGCAGACGTCCACTACTACCAAAGTGATCAATTATAGGATCGTAATTCAACCTTCTCAAGTTCGAGAAGCTTTTTAGAATTTCATGAATTAGGACTTAAAGAAGATAAGAGAAATATTAAAATCACTAGTTAAACCTTCATAATTCATCTAGAATTTTTTAGACCACCTTTGGAAGGAGCTTTAAAAGATAATTTAGCCACAGAAAATTGAACTGAAGCTTATTCAATAAAGCACCTAATATCAAAAACCACGACAACAAAATATATTTATTAACCCAGAGAAAGGGAAGGAAACGGGAAAAAAGCATACAAAAATTAATTCAGAAAGATTCAGCAACAAAGGCCCTTTTTCAAATGTTATGCTAAAGAGAATATTACTGATGATGATATTCTTATTCTAGAGAACAAACACCCATATCGGGGTCTAGAACAAGGAAGACTGCAGTCCCTTGGCAGAGAACCCCACTTCAAAAAATCGACAAGAAAAAAATATATCTAAACTATACTGGAGAAGATCCAAGCTAACCTTTTCAAGCTCTTCCCGAGGGCGCGATAGGTTCTCATAATTCTTGTACTGTTCCAATCTTGTCTCCCGATACTTATCTCTAGTAAAATTAAGCCTCTCCCAGGGAATTCCCTGTATATCTTTCCCATTTCTAGCTTCCAGAGCAGAGGTATCAGTCTTTGGCTTGTTCTGAGAGAGAATCAGAGACTTTGTTCATAAAACGGGAAGAGAAGTGCCATAAGGGGGAAAACCTCCCAAAAAAAAGAGATACCAACCATTTCAAAGTTGTCTTCAACGTCCGAGTCGAAAGCCTCAACGGGACTGTTCCTCAGTGGATCGGTCTCAGAAAAAGAGTCTTCTTCAAAATCGGTCATGTCGTAGTAGTCATCAACAACGTATTCCAAATCAGGGTTCTGAAACTCTGCCATTATCCTACAATTCACAATTTGACCGACCAATATTAGTCGATAATTCTCGAAAATTGATCAAATAAAAGATGCATACAAATAGAACAAAGACAAAGCAAGGCGAACCCCGGCTTGGATGCAAAGCCCAGAACTTCGACCCAGAAAGCGAGACTGAATATGAATAAGAAACGATCATGTAATCGCAGTTGAGAAATTAACCGGGAAAGCAAGTAAAAAGAGTTCTCAAACTCAGCAATAAAGAAAAATTATTCTCAATAGCGAAGAAGAATATTGCTCGAAAAACAACATAGAAACAAAGAAAATCACAACAGAATCACGATGCAGAGTAATTGACAACAAAACAAAACAACACATCACATGACAAACATGGAAAATAGAAGAAGAGAACAGCTGCACGATAGATGCAGCTAGTCGTTAAAACATATAAATAAGAGAAAAAAATCTTGCTTCTTCGCCATCCACCCAATGAATCAACTCAAATAAATTTAAAAAAAAAAAAAAAAAAAGGATGGAGATCACGAATCAACCACGGATATTACCTTCGAATGCTGGCAAGAAAAGGTTTACAAGCCTGAAGCAGAACAGATCGTAAACAATCAAAGATCTCCGAATCAAGAAGCAGATAAACGAAAGAAACAGAGTAAAGAGTTTCTCTCTCAGTCTGAATGAAAGAAAATGGTGGCTTGAGAACGTGGAATGAAGATGTGTAAACTTAAAGACAGATTTGGAAGGTCTGAAGGGAGAGAATGAAGAGAAGAGTGTAGAACTACTTCGCAAAAACAGCCAGGTTCAGGCACCTGCTGCGGTCTACATATAGCAGTGAAGGGAGGCGGTGGGGCCCTTTGTCGACCCACATGAGAGAATCCGTGGGCCACGGCTCTGGGCTCCACCACCGCCCTTCCCCGCGTAACACGTTTAGCGACCGTTTTCCTTGGGTCATGTGAACATAACGGACATGGTTACTTTCGACCCCGGGTTGAGTTGCCATGACATCCACTAATATAAATGGAAAAAAATATTTTTGTAGATATTTTAAATTATACCTTTAAAACTAAAATTATGATTAGGTATTTAACATAAATGGATTCCAAATTTCCTACATAAAAACAATACACTTTCAATAAAAATTCATATAAACGTAAAATCCAAAATTACACTACAGCATTTTACCATCACCAATTATCATTTTGCAGAAATCAAACGGATTGACGGGTATGATGGTTTTAAAGTTAATTCATTGTATTATAATTTAATTTTTTTTATCATCACCGTTAATTTTTCCCTAAAGTATAAATATTTGTTTTTTAATGTGATCTTTGTCTTACTCGTCTCCTTGATTTTCGTCTTTTCAAACTAATCTATAAGCTCACAACCACCTCATCAAAAGCCAAAGCTTTTTAAAATTTTGAAAACATAAACTTAAGTGTTTTTTCGATTGGATTGACTCGATGTATGGAATATATCTTGCTCTAAAAGATATTATAACGGAATCTTCTCATTAAAAGTGTTTTTTATAATAATTTTTAAAAATATTTTTAATTATTTTAACACTTTAAAAAATAAAAATTTTAAATATTAAAAATATTATAAACATTTTTTAAAATCATTGATAAACGGACTCTAATAAAATTGCATTCAAAAAAAATAAAATATTCTAATTTTAAGGTGCCAAAATAGTTAATTATTTCCTTCTTAAGAAAGAGATATAGTAGACAATGAATTTTTAGACTAATGCATTTATTGTGTGTTTAATACTTTAATTCGTATTTATATATATATATTAGCAAAGACGTGTACAAAAATCAAAAATAGTAAATAGAGGGATGTGTGTACGACCGTGGGCGTGACAGGTGTCAGGAAATGGTTGTTGGTATTGAATGTGAAATTATATTATAAAATATTCAAAGCAGGGAGCCAAATTGAAGGGCCGTCCACCAGCTCCAATAAGAAAAGTACACGTGGTTGCCTCTCAGGGACAGTTCCGGAAGCTTGGCATGGCCTGCTGATACCACGTGGCTGAACCCAACTCACGGAGTGACACCTCCTGCCGTGATTTTACTGTCCTTTAAAATGGCTTGGTTTAAACGCAGCGTTTACATAGACGGCGTTAGGGATGGAAGCTAGTTTGTTTAACTATGGTTAGTTGAGGATTTGGTAGAGTCATATCCTGGTCCGCCACCTTTCTCCCTTGAGCCTCAAGGTCGGTTAACAGGGTCCCACCTAGAGGCCCTGTTTCCTTGCCCCTTACCGCCTCGAGTTTCCAAGTTCCAACTTCCAATCACACCTTTCTTTTTCTTTTTTATTTCCTTTAATTTATTACTTCGCAAGGGACAAAGGCTTGGCACACTCCACAATGGCCGTGTTTGGAAGGCTTTCTGGTTTACCATTTATGTATTTTTCTTTAATTTTTTATTTAATGGGAAAAAAAACAGATGATATTAAAAAGCAATGTGAAAACTGGTAGTTATAATAATAATTGTGAAATCAAGATTTGATTAATTTTGATTTTGATAATAACAAAATAAGGTTTAGAACTAATAATCATATTTCAAATGTGATTAGGCAATATGATTTCCAAAGTGACAATTACAATGATAAATCAAGCCAATGAAAAATCATGAAGAAGAAGACCACCTTAAAGAAAAATGTTTTTTCAAGATCCAAGTTTCATAAGATCTCTTTGTAAGGTTGTTGGTGCACTAGGATTTTCATCCATTACATTCTTTATTTATGCACCAAAATCATCCAAGAGTTATTTTGTTTTAAATATCTTTAGAATTTGATGATTTCATGTTTTCAACTAAAATTTGTGTTAAATATTTTTCAAACTTGTTTTAAAAGGTTTTAAGTTGAAAATGTTGGGTGTTGAGCCAAAAAAATGGCTCAATCGATTCAACCAGTTGTGCTCGTCCGGTCAAGTACCGGTCAAGGGAGGCCAAAAAGTTTCTCTCTCTCCCAATGGCCTTCTCTTCCCGGTCGAGGTGATTATCTTCCTGGTAAGGAACCGGTCGACCGATTGTGCTCGTCCGGTTGAGTACCGGTCGAGGGAGGCCAAAAAGTTTATCTCTCTCCCAATGGTCTTCTCTTCCCGATCGAGGTGATTCTCTTCCTGGTCGAGATCCGATCGAGGTTCGGTAGAAGACCGGTCGAGGTCCGATCGAGGTCCGGTCGAGGACTGGTTGAGGCCCAATGGTCACCTATCAAGCATTTAATGTTAATGGCTAGTCAGTCGGTTGACCCCTAACTCGACCGGTCGAACCCCCAAACGGCTAGTTTGGCTTTTCTTTTCTATAAAAAATGTTCTAATCTTCATTGTTTAAAAAACTTAACCTTCCCAAACCTTTCTTGAATATATTTGAACCTTGGAATAGTGTTTTTGAATGCACCATTATTCTAAAACTTGCATATCCTTAGTGCACTTTTCAATCATAGTTTTCCTGTATCATTTGAGCTTAAAGTTCTTGTACTAGGATTTTTGTGAGATCATTTATTTGTAAATCTTTGAGATGAAGTTTTTCAAGAGTGAGATATCTTTTGAGAAGTGTAAAAAGTGTTTGGAGTCAAAAGTCCAAGAGGGTGAATTGGAACCATAATCCAATTATATTGTTTGAAGGTTTGGTTTGGAAGCCTTGAATTAGTGAAACCTCAAGCTTGGGGTTGAAGCTAGAGGAGAGTGGATGTAAGCCAAGTTACGCCGAACCACTATAAACGCTTGTATTTGCATTATCTCTTATCTACTCTTTTAATTTATATGCAATTGTCTTTATATTACTTACTATATACTTGCATATAATTGTCTCTTATATTCACATAGTTTAATTTTTCAAAAAAAGACCATCACCCTATTCACCCCCCTCTAGGATGATTACCATAGGTTGAATTAACCTAATTTTTTTAACAATAACAATAATATTTTTTATATTTAATTTAATTCTAAAAATATAAATTCAATACAAATATAACTAAAATTAATTAAAACATTACATGTTTTAAATTATTAAATGTTTATAAAAAAAATTTAAAATAAATATCAAATAACATATAAAAATAATTTATTAACTTTTTTTCTTATATTTTTTTTTTCTTTCTTTATATTTTTCCTTAATTTTTCTTGAGCATACAAAGAATGTTTAGTTGATGGGTATTCAATGCATTGGGGCGTAAATATTTGTAAAGGCCACACCTAATTTTAAAGGATTTAATGCCATAAATTGTTCCAAACTAACTACTCCTTATTATAAGTTGATGAGTATTCAATGCACCGTATATTATAAGTTACATGCATGCATAGACATCGAAAAAAATTGCTGCCTTGTGATTTAGAGGAAACATGGTCACTTTTTTCAGTTTTTGGTCAAGAACTTGGTAAATTTTAAAGAGGTGATACCCCTGGGAGGGCTACTTCGTCGTGTAATGGCATCTTCGAGTTTTCATGGGTGCCTCGCTAGATTTTGTTAAGGATTTGTTTTAGTTTTAAAATGGTGACATTACTCTGAGCAAGGGACCAGCGACTTTTTCATAACTCACATCGGTGTCTTATATCCTTCCATGCCCACGGCCAAACTACTCCTAAATCAGTCATTTCTCAGAGGTCTGGAAAGTTCTTTGTATTCATGCATTTAGAAGCTACACCCAACCTAACAGCTGTGATGACTGGTACCGAGGCGATGCAGGCGTGGCCTACCATGTGCTAGTGGCCCACCTTGCCTGAAAACACTACCTCAGACTCGTGTTCCACGCGCACGCGGTATTTGGTTTTTGGTTCATTGAGATCACAATAGGACAAGTTTTTTTAAATACATGTTCCTCATATGACGGGGTTTAATTTTAATAAATGAATTTAATTTTTTTTTTTTTTAAACTTGGGGTGGGTTCAGGTAATATCTTGTCCCACCCCGTTTATAAATATATGAATATACAACATATAATATATATTCCCAGTGACACATTCCCCATCTCCCATATCCATTCATATGCTCATAAGGATAATCATGGAGATGGTTGATCTGGTCTTTGGGATGCATAGTTATCGAGATGGTCTTCGAAAAACTAGCTTGGGAAGATTGCGGCGTTGATACTCTCTTTTGAATTGGGTTCACTAATGAGCTGCCAAAGTTCCCAACTCAGTTATTAGACTTGGGCCGGATTTTCTCGAGAAATGCTTGAGGAGAGAGCCCACTAAAAATTGGAGTTGCGATTAGCTGCTACAACACCCATTTATATCATCTTCATCCCCCAATTACATCACATAAGCATCCTTGAGATCGGTCCTCGACTACCTCAATTTTAGTGATGACGACGATTTAAAAAAATTAAACAGGACGGGTATGGAAATTTATCATACTCACCTCATCCTGTCTCGTTTCATTTTTTAAATGAGACGAGGATGAGAATTATTTTAAATAAACTGTACGGGGTTAGGAGGGGTGAGTATGGAAATTTATCATACTCACCCCATCCTGCCTCGTTTAATTTTTTAAATGGGACGAGGATGAGAATTATTTTAAATAAACTGGACGGGATTGGGATGGGAGCGACTTGTCCCAAACATGCCCCGTTATCATCCCTATTGGTCCATATGCATATATATAGTCCCAAATTGTATAAAGGAAAACGTGGTGCGAGAGGGAGATCAAACGCAATCTTTTAATTTTAAATAGGTGTTTGTTTAATACATTCTGTACGGTTTGAAAAGGATTTTTAAACAATATGGAATGGCTGATTATCATGTCCTTGATTGCTTCGAGATTCGAAGAGGCACAATGGATTCAGCAGTGATCGCACTACCATATATTGTATTCAGAAGATCCTATTTTCTTAATGTTTTGATCAGTAGTAAATATTCATAAACTTAATAATGTGCCACACTTTCTTTTTATAAAATAAAAAGTGGCGGCATTGTTTCAGTTAAATGAGAATGTGACACCCCCTATTTGTTGCTTTATAGTGTTAGCAAATTTACCTTTTTTGGTTGATGCGGTAATGGCCTTTTCCAATGAAAAAGTAGTTTTGGCGGTTTCTTTGGTGTGCATTTATTTAAAACATTTCCCACCAAAGATTCCAAGTTCAATGTGTTATTGACATATTGTAACAAAGTGCGGATGTTTGGATGGCTCTCTGTGTAGAGATGATCACTTCGATTGAACTCTTCCCTTCCTAAATAAAATCTTTCAAGTTCGTCCTCTTTTACCCGACCTAAATCCAGATCCGCCCAAACCGGTAGGGATCCATCATCGACAATTATCTTCAGTTGCAAAGCTTGATTTAATCAACAGCAACCGAGAAAAAGAAGATGCCCGTCTAATTGCTTTCAAGTACTTTCCAAATAGGGAGGAATTGAGTAGACCTTTAATCCAAGGATGGGCTCAAAGCATGGATTGCGAGGGATGGACGGAGGGTGCGATAATTTCCTTCGCTAGTGGTGGGACTTGGGAGTAATCAACACCCGCCCAAAAATGGCCAATCCGCTGAAATCAAGAGCGTGACAAAATATGTGCCAGTTGTAAAGCTCAAATGAAATCACAAGACAGGCTGAAGTTTATTATTAAACAAAAGTAAAAACAGGAAAGAAAAGAGAAGCATGGGCCGTCCCCATGATGTGTCCCTGGCTAAATGCGTAGGGCCCACGCTCACCCTGGGAAATAGTATCTGCCCAGGGCATCCCATTGGTTAGTGCCTAGTGGTTACCTACACCGAGAATAGAAGTAGAACCACCCCTCGGAATATTTTGCAATTAATTGCGTTACATTACATTGATTCCGGTATCCAACCCACGTAAGAATATATATGCTTTATTTAAAGTCGAATGTACTCTTTCGCTTCGATAGACAGGGCACTCCATGAGTAGTCTAAGCAGAAAACAAAAGGGGGATTAAAAAGAAAACAAAAAAACTAAAGACAAGTGATTCCTCGGTGAGATTATACCTAAATTGACTCACGGAACCTAATGGGTTCGAAAGTGACGGTCGAAACAAAGGATGAATACAAACTCCGCCAGAGATGAAGAAAAGATGGTTAGAGATGAGACGCTTTTCGTAAAATCAGTGCCACCGAATATGTTGACAAATTGGAAGTGAAAGAAATGTCCAGATTTCAAGCTATCCAACAAAGAGGATGGGGCCACGGGGCCATGGGCCATGGGCCATGGGGCCACAATCCATGGAATAAAGTGAACTTGATTTGCAAGTTACCTACCTCTACATGCCCTCTTTCCTCTCTTATAGAGGATCGTGTCTCTTTTGACATTGCAATCTTTCTATTCTTATTTTATTACCATTTTTTATCTTTCCCTTTTTTTTATTTCTCTGCATTTGTTTATTCTGCTGTTCCGTTTCTTATGAATGGATATGATTCTTTTTATCATCCCCACTTAGCAAGAACAGTGGCATCTTTGTCTCTTTATTCTCAACAGCATATTTTTTTACGGAGGATTCGTTTATGAGAAAGCCAGGGCTGGCGGAGGCAAGTAATACAATAATGTGAATACGCCATTCGCTTCTCGATGATGAATTAAAATAATCATGGTTAGAAGCACTATGGATTCAAATATTATTGACTACCTTATGGACATGAAGATGGAGGAAAAAAAAAATATATCCTACAAGTTACAATAGAAGTAATTTAATGCACTGTTCCAAAGTCGCAATAATCGGTACAAACTGAACTTTTTCTCATGATGGGTCATGTATGAGAACGACTGTGATATTTTAATTTTGATTGCAATGTGAAATTTCTGAAAATCTGCGAAGAAACCCAGGAAAGGACACAAAGTGAAGCCAAGGGCTCCATCTCTTTCTTGCTCTGGAATTTTCTCAATCACCATAACTTATCCACTAATAGATGACAAACTTTATTAAAATCGCTATCTTTTCCCTTTCTTTTCTTTATTTTTGAAAATTTCAAGAATTTCCAGTGGATTACGACAAGCCAAAATCATTTCGAAGATACATATTTTTTTGTTTAGATTTTTCTTATGAGGATCCAACATTGTGAATAATGAGACTTGCCCTCAATAATAATGAACATGGGATTGACAATAATGCAAATCGATTTCTTAGGGAAGAAGTTTTAAGTAAATAATGCATAAAAGTTTACATTTTAGAAACAAAATATATATATATCCAAAGGGGATTTCATTAGACATCCAAAAGAATTAACTCGAAGGAAAACACACACATCCCATGTCACGCCCCAAAACCCGCTCAAAGGATATGACGGTTATTTCACACTTCAAACCCAAAACAATATAAACATTTATATTATAACTAGAAATTTACCAATTACCAAATTTCTATTTAGATTAGTAGAACAAAAAAAAAATTCTAAAATCTCTAAATAATAATTTTTGAAACTAACAAATTAAACCAAGTGTTATTGTCCAAATATCTCTAAACTCAAATAATACTAATGAAAAACAAATATTAACATCTAAACAATGCTAAAAAAAAATAAATAGAGTTTTGACACATGTCCTAACAAATATGCTAATACATTTTAAAGTGTTTAACCAAACATTTGCATAAAATCATTTCACATCCCTTTCAAAACAAATACATTTCAATTATTTTCATTATGTTTATCAAATAACAAATAATGTCCATTTAAATTAGACTTTACAAATAAGTGGTTAGCCTCAAATGTTCCTTTTAAGGTGAACGGAATCAAACACTACTAATACTAAGTAATTTCTAACCAAACCTTAGAGGTTATGGTTCAAATCAATTACATTTCTCACCTTGAAAATGTAAATGTCAACTATTATATCCATTTGATAAGGATCAAACAAATCAGAGTCAAATTTTTTATTTTATTTATTTCAACTTATAAAAGTTAGAAAATCTCTCATATTTAATATATATATATTATTTTCTTTTGCAAAATTTGTATTTATTTCTCTTACCTCAAAAGAAGTCTTAAAAAACTTTTGAGAAAAATAATCCTGAAAAATCTACTTTTCACCTAACAAAGTATAAAAGAAATAATCATTATTATTTATCTAAAATATGTATTCAAATTAATATTTTTTTAATTATGAAAGATAATTTAATCTATTCTTATTTTAGAAAAATTAATAAATTTTTAATTCATATAAAACTTAAATTTTATTTTCAATTCATTTATTGGGACACAACATAATTTAATTAACTACAATTTATTTCACTAATTAAATTTTATATTATTTATTAACTTACACCCATCATTATCATTAGTATAACTATAAACTTTACTTCATTTTATTTATAAATTATATTATCTCACTTTCATTATATATATATATATATATTTCGCCAAACATAATAATCTGTATCCCAACAACTCACCATTATTCCTAATATAATAATATATAATAATATAAATATATATATATATATATATATATATATATATATATATATATGTTAACCACCAAACACACACTACCCGTACATATCTCCCTTATTATTAATATTATTTTTTCCCATCGTAGTCATTCTTTCTCAGCTCAACACCAAAGCCTTCATATTATATATATATATATATATATATAACAAAACTTAATTAAAAACCATCCATATAGGAGGTAATCAAAACATATTTATATTCTACATAAGGAGAAATATCTTACAATGGACAAGGGTAGAAAAGCTTGGAGAAAGCTTGAAAACTTGAAGGGCTTACATGATGAGAGAGAAATAAGAGAGAGCATAAGCTTGGGAGAGAAAATTAGGCGTTTCTACAAATGAGGACCAAGCCTCCTTAAATAGACAAAAAGGAATCTTGAATAGTAATCATGAACAGTAGACCCGTGATTGAATAGTGCTTGAATAGTAAAAGTGAACATTAATATGGAACTGTAGCACTTTTGACTTTTGACCTGAAATCTTGCTTTCGGCTGAAATGACTTCTGACAGGCTTCTTTAAACTGTGTGGATACATGCTTGCTGTTTTTGGTGCAGAAACTGCAAAGCTTGAAATATTCTTGATGGAAGATATAAGACTGATCAATTAATCAGGGAGGAATATATTCTGAGCGATGATCCATTAGGAGCTGAGTATCTTGAATAGTGGATTTGAACGGTAAATGATCAATCTTTTTACTGCAAAATATCTGATATAGGGAATCAGCAGCAATGAGATGCCCCATGTTTTTTGGGTAGGCTTCAAAGTCTCTGCTGATGACTCTGGCTCTCCAATGCTTGATTTGCTTAATGATTGGCTCTGCGCAAATATCGGTTTGAACTAAGGGACTGGACAGAAGAGTAGGTCTTCTATTCTGGTAATGAAGATTAACATAGTGTTGGGCTGGAAGAATGTTGCCTGTAGAAATCCATTCAGGAGCTTTGCTAATAAAAATGGCGTCAGCAAACTTCTTGTTTAGCTTAAAACCTTGGGTTAAGCTTAGGTTAACCTTTTTGCCAAAATTGCTAGCTTGACTTGGATCATAACAGATAAGTTGGTAAACTAATCCATAATCAAGAAGCAATTCAGGAGTTAAGATTAAAACTTCTCCTTTAAAAGCAAGGTTAATTGGCTGGTAATACTGCAGATCAATGCAAGCTCTACTGATAGTGAAATTTCTATTGCAGTTGCAAATTTGCTTGTTGTCATGTTGATGAAGAAGCGGTTCAGTACAATTTCTGCAAAGTTTTGAGCCATCAAATTCCATTTCCTTAGTTAAATTTAATCCTGGAACACTGAGACCAGGAATGGCTGAGAGATAAATGTGCAGATCCTGAAGATAAGCCGAAATAAAAACTTGCTTTTCTTTTGCACTGGTCTTGGCTTTTTCACAAATTAGCTGATAAATATCATCTGGCTTAAGAGTGGATAGGATTTCATTCCTACGGTGAAACATTCTAAAGATAATGCACTCCTGCTCTTCCTTACTTAATTTCTCATTCACCAGTGGGGTGAATGGTTTTTTCTCACCAATTTCCACTGGGGAAAAAGGGGCTTGGCTTATATCTTATTTAGGAAAATTAGCTATTTCTAGCCTTTTTTCAAGGGTCCTGCACCTAGCCTGCAAATCACAAATACTCTTATGAACATATAAGGGGTTAGTATCAAAAGTAGAGAATTCTAAGGGGATGGGTTCTTCCACCAAAGGTAGAGAACCATAAATATTTCCTTCTTCCACAACAGGGGAGGAAGGATGCTTAAGAACTAGAGGAATAGGATTAGAAGTAGATCTCTGAGATCCCGAAGTAAAATCATAATACAAAGGTTTGAATTTTTCTGATAAGACTGAATGAGGTTTCATGTAAGATGATGACTTCTTAAAGGATTGCTTTTTGGGAACCATGATCTTGTGAATCCTGTAAAAAATCACAAGTTAAGAAATCAGGGATTGAGTTATTTTCTCCTTTAATATATTCAATTTGAAAATCAAAATTGTTTAAAATGGCTTGCCATCTAGCAAAAATATGCTTAGAAGCTATATTTTTAACATCTTTTTGCAAGACTGATTTTTCCGATAAACAATCAACTCTTAATAAAAATTCTTGATTTAAAAGATCATCTTGAAATTTTGAAATGCATAAAACAATGCTTAAAATTTCTTTTTTAATGGTACTATAGTTGAGTTGGGCTCCATCTCTTTCTTGATCTGGAATTTTCTCAATCACCATAACTTATCCACTAATAGATGACAAACTTTATTAAAATCGCTATCTTTTCCCTTTCTTTTCTTGATTTTTGAAAATTTCAAGAATTTCCAATGGATTACGACAAGCCAAAATCATTTCGAAGATACATATTTTTTTGTTTAAATTTTTCTTATAAGGATCCAACATTATGAATAATGAGACTTGTCCTCAATAATAATAAACATGGGATTGACAATAATGCAAATCGATTTCGTAGGGAAGAAGTTTTAAGTAAATAATGCATAAAAGTTTACATTTTAGAAACAAAATATATATATCCAAAGGGGATTTCATTTAGGCATCCAAAAGAATTAACTCGAAGGAAAACACACACATCCCATGTCACGCCCCAAAACCCACTCAAAGGATATGCCGGTTATTTCACACTTCAAATCCAAAACAATTCAAACATTTATATTGTAATCGAAAATTTACCAATTACAAATTTCTATTCAGATTAGTAGAACAAAATAAAATAAAATAAAATAAAATCTCTAAATAATAATTTCTGAAACTAACAAATTAAACCAAGTGTTATTGTCCAAATAACTCTAAACTCAAATAATACTAATGAAAAACAAATTTTAACATCTAAATAATGCTAAAAAAAAATAAAGAAAGTTTTGACACATGTCCTAACAAGCCAATTCCCCTTCTAACCTTCACTCATCCCCCGAATTGAGGGTACCTGGAAAAATTATCAACAAAAGATAATGAGTTTAAAGGTCAATAAGGAATATTAATATAATTTTATGGATCAAATAGTTTCAATCATACTTACAAATAGGAGATTTAGTATAAAATCATTTTCATAAAAACGTTTGAGTACAAATATGATAATACATTTTAAAGTGTTTAACCAAACATTTGCATATATATATATATATATCAAAATCATTTCACATCCCTTTCAAAACAAATACATTTCAATTATTTTTATTATGTCTATCAAATAACAAATAGTGTCCATTTAAGTTGGACTTTACAAATAGGTGGTTAGAAAGTGAACAGAACCAAACACTACTAATATTAAGTAATCTCCAACCAAACCTTAGAGGTTAGGGTTCAAATCAATTACATTTCCTACCATGAAAATGTAAAGGTCGACTATTATATCCCTTTGATAAGGGCTAAAAAAATCGGAATCAAATTCTTTATTTTATTTATTCCAACTTATAAAAGTTGGAAAATCTCCCGTATTTAATTTATATATTACTTTCTTTTACAAAATCTGTATTAATTTCCCTTACCTCAAAACAAGTCCTAAAAAACTTTTAAGAAAAATAATCCTGAAAAATCTATTTTTCACCTAACAAAGTATAAGAGAAATAACCATTATTATTTATTTAAAATATGTATTCAAATTAATGTTTTTAATTATAAAAGATAATTTAATCAATTCCTATTTTAGAAAAATTAATAAATTTATAATTCATATAAAACTTAAATTTTATTTTCAATTTATTTATTGGGATACAACATAATTTAATTAACTACAATTTATTTCACTAATTAAATTTTATATTATTTATTAACTTACACCCGTCATTGTCATTAGTATAACTATAAACTTTACTTCATTTTATTTATAAATCATATTATCTCACTTTCATTATATATATATATATTTTTTTTTTTCACCAAACATAATCTGTATCCCAACAACTCACCGTTATTCCTAATATAATAATAATAATATATATATGTTAACCACCAAACACACTACCCGTACATATCTCCCTTATTATTAATATTATTTTTTCACATCGTACTCGGTTCTTTCTCACCGGCTCAACACCAAAGCCTCCAAATTATATATATATATGCATATGTAAAAGTCTACCTCTTATACACATGCATCCTTCTCTATTTTTATTTTTTTTTCTAATCTATAGGAATTGTGCACACATAGAGATCACACTTTTTTATTTTTTTAAATATTTTTCAATCCTTAAGCCACATATAAAAATATAATCATTTACTCATATATTATTTTTATTTATTTATTTATTTTTTAAATTTCAATGCTTAGATCTATTTATTTAAGAAATTTTTGAATTTTCCTATTTACATCCATGGATAACCTATATTCATAATTTTAATATTTTGACTTAAAAAGTTTTAAATAGATTAACTATAACCTAAATTGAAATCTTTCAAATAATACTTTTTTTTTCATTTAAAAACTAAGATTTTTCAATTTCCAACAATAAATCAAAATATTAAAATTTTAAAATTTTAATATTAAAATGAATTAAAAAAAAAAAAAAAAGTAAACTAACCCTAATCTAAATTTGAAAATTTTCAAAGAATATCTAATGTGTTTAAAATTAACTAACGAATACAATACATTAATTTAGGGTAAAAATTTTACCTAAAAAAAAAACCTGAACTTCAACTCTGAACCTCTAACCTTTGAACCCTAAGATCTCCAATTATCCAATTTTGGTTGATTGGATTTTATGAATAATGAAGGCAAAAGAAAGAACTAATTTATACATAGGATTAGTAATTGTAAAATGACTCTTTCACTCTTAATAAATTTAATTAATTAATTACTTTGTAAATTACTATTTTACCCCTAGAGTAAATTTTGGGTGTTACGTCCCATGCCTCGTAATAGTATTTCGTACAATGGATTGCTTGTGTTTTTGAAAACCAAATGAGATTTGTATAAGTTTAATTATAATATGTAACCGAATCAAGGTACTTCTAAATTCCTTATTATTTATCAGAGGAATAATACATATATATATATATATACAATTGAGAGACCTGATTAGGAAGGTATTATCCCTAAGGAAACAACCACATTATGGTATGTACAGATATATACAGCTAACACTCCCCCTCAAGCTGGAGCATAGATATTGATCATGCCCAGCTTGTTACAAAAGTACTCAACTCGAGTTCCATTTAGAGCTTTTGTAAAAATATCCCCAAGTTGCTCTCCAGTCTTCACATAGCCAGTAGAGATTAGATTTTCCTCAATCTTTTCACAAATGAAGTGACAATCGACTTCAATGTGTTTAGTTCTTTCATGATAGACTGGGTTCGCAGCAATATGAAGAGCGGCTTGATTGTCACACCAAAGCTTTGCTGGCATTGTGCACTTCATTCCCACTTCACATAAGAGTTGATGTATCCATATGATTTCACAAGTAGCCTGTGCCATGGCCCTATACTTAGATTTTACACTCGAACGAGATACAACACTCTGCTTCTTACTTTTCCAAGCCACTAGATTCCCGCCGAAGAACACACAATAACCTATAGTGGATCTTCTATCAAACTTAGAACCTGCCCAATTCGCATCAGAAAAACACTCAATGCGAGTGTGTCCCTGACTACTATATAGTATGCCTAGACCAGGAGCCTTCTTTAGATAGCACAAAATCTGCTCTAAAGCCGCCCAATACTTTATTGTAGGCGCAGATGTGAACTGACTAACAACACTTACTGCATATGCAATATCTGGTCACGTCACGATGAGATAATTTAGCTTCCCAACCACTCTCCAATACCTTTCAGGGTTGTAGAAGGGATCTCCATCATCTGGCATAAGTTGTACATTAGGCACCATCGGGGTAGTACATGACTTTGCTTCTATCTTAACGATCTCTTTAAGCAGATCAAGCACATACTTCCTCTGTGATAAGAACATCCCTTTCTTGCTCCTTGATACTTCTATTCCCAGAAAATACTTCAGTTCACCCAAGTCCTTTGTATGAAACTTGGAATGCATGAATGTCTTAAGATCAGAGATTCCTGCATGATCATTTCCTGTAATAACTATATCATCGACATAGACCACAAGAAGTATGATACCAGCAGCTGTTTTCTTGTAGAAAACGGAGTGATCTTTCTTGCTCTTGTTCATGCCAAATGCTTGAATTTCCTTACTGAATTTTCCAAACCAAGCACGGGGACTCTGCTTTAATCCATAGAGAGCTTTTTTTAGACAACAAACCTTCCCATACTCCCCCTGAGCAACAAACCCAGGAGGTTGCTCCAGATAGACCTCTTCCTCTAGATCACCATGGAGAAAAGCATTTTTTATGTCTAACTGATGTATCATCCACTGTTGGGAAGCAACAATAGAAATAAATAGTCGAACTGAATTGAGTTTGGCAACTGGAGAGAAAGTATCAGAATAGTCTACTCCATATGTCTGAGCATATCCTCTAGCTACAAGTCTGGCTTTCAGTCGTGCCACAGAGCCATCAGGATTAACTTTTACCGCAAAGACCCACTTGCAGCCAACAACTTTCTTTCCTTGAGGCAAATCAACAAGTTTCCATGTATGATTATCCTCCAATGCACAGATTTCTTCAAGCATTGCATTCTTCCACCCAGGATGATTCAGGGCCTCTGTAACAGTTTTAGGTACTGAAATAGAATCTATAGAGGCTACAAGGACACTTGAGAAAGATGACAGGTGATCATAAGACACAAAGTTAGCAATGGAATAGATAGATTTGCAGTGTCGTTTACCTTTGCGAAGGCTAATAGGAAGGTCGAGATCACTGGAAGGATCAGATGACGAAGGAGCTGGTGCAGGACATGTATCTGTTGTCACTGGGCGCCGAGAGTACACCTGGACAATGGGTGGTTTGTCTGGAGCAGGAGGAATATTAACAACATGACCCAAATGAGCAAGAGACGCATCAGAATCAACCACACTTGATTGTCCAACAATTGGTCTTGAATGAACCACTTGATACACGAGCCATTCTTCATCCTCCTCACTTGCAGAACTTGTGGGTGAAGAGAAGAAGGATGTGTCTTCGGAAAACACAACATCCGTTGATATTAGATACTTATTGAGATCAGGCGAGAAACATCTATAGCCCTTTTGCAGTCTTGAGTACCCCAAGAAAACACACCGTAACGCCTTAGGATCAAGTTTAGTAACAAAAGGCCTTGTATCTCTAACATAGCATGTACATAAAAAAATTCTTGGTTCAAAGGGAAAAGGTGATTTCTGTGGATGTATTACCTTGTACGGAATACCACCTTTAAGCACTACAGTGGGCATACGGTTGATCAGAAAGCAAGCTATGGAAACGGCATCAGCCCAAAACTGTTTCGGAACCTTCATCTGGAACATGAGTGCACGAGCTGTCTCAAGTAAATGCCTGTTTTTTCTTTCAGCAACCCCATTTTAAGAAGGAGTATCAACACAAGATGTTTGATGAAGAATCCCATGGTGACTCATGTAATTCTGAAATGAGTTAGACACATATTCTTTTCCATTATCGCTTCTTAATATTTTCACAGACACATTATATTGGGTTTTAATCTCAGCAGAGAAAGCACAAAAATGGGAAAACACTTCTGAACGATTCTTCATAAAATAAATCCAAGTCATTCGAGAAAAATCATCCACAAAGGTAACAAAATATCGAAACCCAGTTTGAGAAGTAACAAGGCACGGACCCCAAACATCAGAATGTACTAACTCAAACAAAGACTCAGCCCGTTTATTAATCCTTGGGCCTAAAGAACTACGATGATGCTTCGCAAAATGACACGACTCACAATCTAATGAAGGTAAAGTATTAAACTGAGGACATAATTTCTTCAACACCGATAGAGAAGGATGTCCTAACCGACAATGAGCTTCAACAGGAGAGGCAGTACTGACACACGCAACTGGTCGAGGTACCCACTCGTCAAGAATATAGAGCCCATCAGATACATGTCCTTTACCAAATGTCTGTTTCGTCATAAGATCCTGAAACACACAATGATCAGGGAAAAATGAGACACTACAATTCAGATTTTTGGTAAGTTTACTGACAGAGATTAGGTTAAAGGCCAAATTTGGTAAGTTTAACACAGACGATAACGTAATAGAAGATGTTGGTTTCACAGTCCCAGACCCTTTAATCTCATAGGTAGAACCATCAGCAACAGTAACAGGAGGAGCAGAATGTGTTCTGAAGGTAGAGAAAGTTTTATGATTACCTGTCATATGATCTGTGGCACCTGAATCAATTATCCATTTGTTTGAGGAGGAGACAAGACATGTTTTACCTGACTCTACCAAAGCACTAACAGGAGTAAATGCTTTCAGTGTGTCTTGATACTGTGAATATTTGGCAAACTCTTCTGCTGTCATAGTGACGATCTTGTCTGAGGAGTCTGAAAATGTAGCAGTATCAGATGTAGCAACATTGGCAGTTTGAATTCTCCGATTTCGATTTTGCAATTTCCTGCAGTTTCTCTTGGTATGGCCAGCCTCATGGCAGTAAAAACACACAATAGTACTTGAATCATTGCCACGATTTTCGAATGCCCTGTTTCCGCCCCTATTATTCACCCTTCTTGTATTTTCTGCATTTCCTCCTTTTGCAACAAGAACATTGGTGTGCTGAGAAGATGATACATTCTCAGTTCGTAGAACTCTACTAAAAACTTCCTGAAGGGAACCAATGTCAGAACCAGAAAGAACCTGAGATTTTGCAGTCTCAAACTCAGATGGGAGACCGGATAAGAAGCTCATAACAGCCATCTGTTCCCATTGAGCCTGTTGTACTCTAACATCCGGACTGAAAGGCATAAGTGCATTCATTTCCTCATATACCTTCTTGAAGTCCATAAAATATGCAGTGAGGGATTTAGCTCCCTTTTCAGGACAATGGAAGGCATTCCATACATCATACATCCGAGAGACATTTCCTTTTCCAGAGTACAGAAAATCAAGATAATCTATTAGCTCTTTAACAAATTCACAATGGCTCAGCAGACCAACAATATCATTATTAATAGAGTTTTTCATCTGCAGAAATAGTTGTGCATCATCTTGCAACCAAAGTTTTCTAGTGATATCAGTAGGAGGTTCCTCAGTCAAGTGATCATCTTTAGCAACACTTCTCAGATAAATTTTGATAGTCTTGCTCCATTCAATATAATTAGACCCATTTAATTTGTGTTCAGTTATTTTTGACACAATGGGCACTATATCAGCAACAGAATTCTTATTCTCTTCCATGATAATAAAATTCAATCTCCAAAGTAATCAGTCCAGATTAGAAATTACAATTCACCACACAGCAAGAAGAAAGAGACAAGTACCTCTCTTACACGAAGGCGTCAAAAGCGTCAAAGCTTGCGTCAAAAGCAACTATAAAACCCCTTGACAAAATGGAGTGTTGTCGTGGCTGCCAAGGTGGGCGGAAGGAGAATCACAACCGTCGGTTTCCGGCGACTGTGATGTACAGGGAACAGCCGGACAGATTCGGAGCAAAGTGCCAATCTAGGGTTGCGGCGGAGCAGGAGGAACGCCGGTGATCAGCCTCGAAGAGAAGGCGTGAGAGGGTGTCGGGATCTGAGACCGGGGTTCGAATCCTGGAATAAGAAATTAAGAGAGCAGTGAGGATTGATTTGCTCTAAACTCGTGATGGTTGGGTCTCATCACCAACGTCTGATGTATCGGACGACAATACGCGCATCTGAGAAGAAGGCGTCTCAGGAAGGTGGATCGAGGGGCAAGGTTCGCCGGACTAGCGATGGTGATAAATCTGACAAATCTCCGTCGACGCGTCCCAATGGCAGAATCTCAACACCATCCACAAATCTCTCTCTTTCTTTCTCGAGGATTGCAACGATGACTTGCGGTAACCAGAGAGATCGGGATCGGGAAAGGGTTCAGTCACGAAACCCCAAGGGCAGAATCTCAAAGAATAAGAGCGAGATCACCTTGGCCAGAGAACGGGATTGCGACGCCCATGCAACTGATCAAAGGTCAACAGAAGCTGCTACGCTCCTCCACGTGCCGGCGCGTGAGTTGATGCGTCCTGCTTCTCAGTCCGAACGCGTGAGCTTCACGCGTTCAGCTTCAGGTCGCCGGACTTCGGGTACCGGCCGATCTTGACACCTCCCAGAATTTGAGTCAATGGCTCTGATACCATGTAACCAAATCAAGGTACTTCTAAATTCCTTATTATTTATCAGAGGGATAATACATACATATATATATATATATACAAATGAGAGACCTGATTAGGAAGGTATTATCCCTAAGGAAACAACCACA
Organism: Vitis riparia; assembly: GCF_004353265.1. Lineage (NCBI taxonomy): Eukaryota > Viridiplantae > Streptophyta > Magnoliopsida > Vitales > Vitaceae > Vitis > Vitis riparia. Next base: position 4,270,372 of record NC_048448.1, on the reverse strand, counting down.
TTATGGTATGTACAGATATATACAGCTAACATAATATAAAAAAAATATCATCAAATCACATCATATACATTTTTGTACTTTGAATCAATTCGTTTGTATTCTAATTCCATGATCTAAATCCTATCATATATATTTTATGGTGTAAATCTTTTATTTTATAAATATTATTTTCACATCCACTCATTTTCGGATCTATACTCAGGTTTTTTGGGTGATTTCCCAGGATTTAGAAAATTCCCTAACGCTACAATTCTCCTTCTCTTTCTCGTAAGCATCATAAGACGACAATAGACCACAGGCGGTATGATATACGGAGGGGCCGAGGCTGAGAGTGACATCCATTTGAATGGGTGGGGATCACTGTAGAAGGGAGCTCATGTCACCACCAACTCCGTGCTACTCACGCATGGGCCCGATACCTTCGATGTGCTTTTTCATAAAAAACCAATTCTGGGTAATAATTACTTGCAAGAATGTATATTCATACACATCCACACCCCCATATGCCTGTCCGTACATCAAACGGCGACGTTTTCGGCCCGTGGAACTTGCTATTGTGGCGACCCAATAAAATCTCAAATATTTTTACCAATGTTTTAATATTTTTGAACACATACAAACATACCACGGAAAATGTAGATTCATTGAAAAGTACTGGTATCTGAGATTTTGCACACTTGTCCTTCTTTGAAATGGAAAAACTCATTGTTTTTCTTTCCAAGTTTTGAAAACCAAATTCCATTGAAAGACGACAGCTTTCAAAGGGAATTTTCCTGCAAATTACATATGTGAGGGAAGAATTGTCAAAGTGGCTGTTTTTGGTCGTGGTTTGATGAAATTTCCAACGAGGTGGATTTCGATTTGTTTTCATTGTCCTTAATATTATTACATGTGTACCAGAGTGATTTAATTATAATAATAATAAGCTAAAATGCAACGACTATTGGAGCCTGAAGATCATGACAATGGGGACATGTTGATTTTAGAAGACCATTCACATAATTTGATATCCATGTTAGGTTTAAAAACAGACTTTGAGGTTGGTTGGAATTCAAACCCAGACGATATTAAATTTTAAGATTGAAGGTTTACTTGGAATGAGAAACTTCTTCGCAAGGCCCGTCATCATCACCAGTGTAATGGGCTTGTTATCTACCTCAACGAATAATTTATGGTTGTGGAATGGACATGGCATGATGGTTTTAATTAAGGCAGTGGCCAAGTGACAAGTCACATCATGAAATTAAGTAACGCCGACAGGCTGCAGCAGGTGGGCATTTGTTCAACCCATTCAAATGCTTTGACACGTTTTTTAGCCAAACCTGGTACGTGTCGCTCTATTTTTCATCTCTTACGCCTTCAAAAGTCAGTCGTGAGACATTGGCTAACAGACTACCCGTCTGTTTGTTTGTTTGTTTATCCGTTTATTATTATTTTTTTCTTCTCAATCTTAAATGGTCGACTTTCTAGAAAGGACTAACAAATAGCATGAACGCATCGCATCCTTAATGTCACGAGCCTTGGGCTTCCATGCAGCGGCCCGGCCCGTATGACAACCCTATGGGTAAGAATCAAAGGGGCTCAACCTACACGTCATGCATTTTAATGCTATTATACTAATTGGTTTCATCTACTCATTAGGAGAATGATTCCACCTCTTAATCGGTTTGTATAGGAGATGGTTAAGTTCCTTTTCATTGTCAAGTCCTTAGTTAGCGACAAACTCTCCAAAGTTAACCGAATTGCCTTACTTGAATTCTGAAAAAATATTTCAACATTACATATACGCCATTTTTTGGAGTAATTCTCATTACATTCGATTCAAATCAGTCAATATACTAATTTTGTTCAGCACCTCACTACGGTCATGAACACCAAATAAATAGTTCACGACATTAGACTGACTTAGGTTTTAAACCAATTAGGAATGGCCTATCCTAAGCCATGGGCGAACCTAGAATGATTTATAAATTTGGTCAACTAAAGAAGTTGGAACTGCCTTCTTTCGCTACTATTAGGGTTACGATGGTGATATGTGTGGGATGTTCAACCCGAATCAATTTTGTGTTACATAAAGGATATAGGGGTTGAGTGTGGAATTTGTTTATTTATTTATTTATTAAAAGATGAAATTATCTTTATTGTATTTTATTATATTGATTACTAAATTAAGTTTTTTTTTTGGGTCTTTTTTCTTGTTTAGTTGGTGTTATAATAAGATAAAAAAATAGTAATAATTTATTCAATTTGAATATAAATTGCTTAATGATGATATTAGAATGAAGTGATACCAATATGACCTATTTATTATATGAATAACAAAATACAACTCATTTAACCAGTTTAATAAATGATTAACATGATTTTAACTTATTAATAGGGTTATATTCAATTAAACATGATTATAATCCGTTAAACCTATTAAAAATTTTAAATTTATGAGTACACTATTTTAAAATAATTTGTAATCGCTTTGGTCTTCAAGTATATTTAAAAAAAATATTAATTAATTAATCTTTAATTATAATATATTTATAATACACAAAATCAATTAAAATTTTAATATTATGTTTGTTTCTTACATTTAATTACAAGATATTATTATTTTATATAATAAAATATGTGAAAATTTTCTTATTTAATTTTTTAAACTAAATGATATTTGTAAGTTAAAAAAATGTTTTAAAAATTTTAATTTAAAATATATAAAATTAATAACTTGGCTCATAAACAAGTCAATTTGATACTAATAACTAAACAGGTTAAAGGAGTTATAGATAGATCGGGTCATCCTAGTTACATGGCTTTTTATAAAGACTCCAACTTTAGTTGTCTTTTTCTTTTTTTATTTACATTAAAAGCATTGTCAAAACACAGTTTACATCTTATTTTAATGGCCGCAAAATTTCATTTCTACAGTGGTGGTGATTGGGCTCATAATAAATGTGGAGGAAATGGATAAGGACGTAAGGGTTGGGGTGGGTTCCTTTTTTTGACCTTTATTTTGGAATCGCTAGCTAGCTTTGAAATATCATCTTCAATTTTCATCACATGCCTCTATAACAACCAGCTCACGCTTGATGTGTCGGCACATTAAGGAATCCTGAAGGGAGCAGGGACGATCAAACCGAGTTTGTTTAAGAAAATTAAGATACTATAAGTATAAAAATGAGGACATATCCGTATGTTAGTTATTGAGTGCTGGGAAAGGGGGAAACAAGTGGAATCCGAGATAGACTTAGATGAGAGTTGGACCAAGTCAAGGAGATTGATGGGACTCTACCGATCTAATTGCATCTGCCTTTTTTTTGTTTTTTGTTTTTTGTTTTTGTCACTTTTTTATCTTTCTTTTTTACTTTTTGCTTTTGCCAAAATAAAATATTTTTTTGGTGGGTTGGCCGACAAATAGATGTTTATATTAATAGAAATCTGCTGTGTAGATAAAATCTTTGGCTTTATGGCAATGCTGTACCCTTTTTTTTTTTAATGGGAAGCAACCATGCTAAAGTCATTTTATATCCAGTCGAGAAAAATTATGGAGACTCCGTATACATCTCCGGTCATGAGTCAACGCAATCCGATTTAAGTATTTGCCTTTTCATGCAAGCAGCTATTTGTCTTTTAGTATATATATATAAACGCATTGCCTTGTGGATAAACATAAGAGACTTAAAAAAGGAAAGAAGGAACATCGTAGCTTATTTAAAATACGAAAATGATTTCTTTTGGATAAATATTAAGTGCTTTTAAAAGATCATCAAAATGGATATTCCGATCACTTATTCTATAATGTTGTAACTATTGATATTCCCATCAAACAACTTCCACAGGCCGCCGGGGTCCCAGAAGCCCATTAAGCAAGAGGGGTAGTAGCATTTAAGCATGGGCCAGAAGACATGAAGGTCCACTTGTCCAACATAAGTGATCAGACAGGAGAGGAGTATTGGAATTTAGACTATAATATGATTGTTAAGCACATTTATGATTTATCTTCTGATTCCGAAATAGATGTGTGAACTTACTAATTAGGTGGGTGAAAACAACAAAAGCGCAGCTGTAGTTGGTGAATTGAAATACGGTCTAAGGTGTCTTATATCAGTGAGAGCTTCCAACACTTTGAAATTCATTTCTTCTTCTCCACCATTCCACATACCCACAAAATGAAACTCCACAGCTTGCTTCTCATAAACCTCATCTACGTTACTGTCATGCTGGTAGGAGTTGAGTCCACTCAATCTCCTCCGTTCTCCTGTGATTCCTCTAACCCATCAACCAAATCATACCACTTCTGCAAAACCACATTGCCCATACCTGACAGGGTCCGTGACCTGGTGTCTCGTCTCACATTGGACGAGAAAATCTCCCAGCTTGTTAACTCCGCCCCGGCCATTCCACGCTTGGGTATCCCCGCTTACGAATGGTGGTCGGAAGCGTTACACGGAGTGGCCGATGCTGGACCGGGCATCAGGTTCAACGGCACCATTCGTTCCGCCACCAGCTTCCCTCAAGTCATCCTCACTGCTGCCTCCTTCGATGTTCATCTCTGGTACCGCATCGGACGGGTGAGATTTGATGCTTCAGTACTGCAGTAACTTCACTCTTGATATCTGACTAATGCGATTTGATTTTGTTGGTGAAGGCGATCGGAGTGGAAGCTAGAGCTGTGTACAATGCGGGACAAACTAAGGGTATGACATTCTGGGCACCAAATATAAACATATTCAGGGACCCCAGATGGGGAAGAGGTCAAGAGACCCCCGGCGAAGATCCACTGGTCACGGGAAGCTATGCAGTGTCCTACGTCAGAGGGGTTCAAGGGGATTGTCTTCGAGGACTGAAACGGTGTGGTGAGCTTCAGGCTTCGGCTTGTTGCAAACACTTCACCGCCTATGATTTGGACGACTGGAAGGGCATCGATAGATTTAAGTTTGACGCCCGTGTAAGTTTCCGCCCTCCAATCCTTTTCTTCATTTCTATTTGAGTCTGGGTGCGTTTGATTGGATCATTGGAGCATCGTTCAAACATCCCCCCTGTCCAAAACCACATCATTTCATATTTGAACTTACTAAAAGCAGATCGGTGGAAGATCTTTATCAGGCTTGGCATTTATGTGGTTTTCCACTGATGGGTAATGTTTATCTTTCAGTTTTCATGGCCAAATTTTTCATGGTTTCAAATGCAGTAAATTTCCTTATATCTGACACTTCCATTCAAACTTCATCGTGACTTGCATTATTGTATTGAATCATTGATCCTTTTTGTCTCTTTTTTGAATTAGAGTAAGGTGCGTGCTTTTAGATTGTTGGAAATTGGGTCCTTTTTTCCTTTTTGTTTAGTCAAGCCACGCATGATGCCTCTGTATGGACCGATAAGAGTGGTTTTATTTTATATTTCTGTTTGGGTGTTGGATACAGGTGACAATGCAAGATTTGGCAGATACATACCAACCACCATTCCACAGATGCATAGAGGAAGGGAGGGCGAGTGGGATAATGTGTGCTTACAACCGAGTGAATGGAGTCCCAAGCTGTGCCGATTTCAATCTCTTGACCAATACTGCCAGGAAAAGATGGAACTTCCAAGGGTGACATAACATAGCGTTAATTGATGAACTCATTTTACAAACAGGGGTATCTGAATAACTCATGTGCCTGCTCTCCTGCTATTTATACTGATAATGAATTAATGATCAGGTACATCACGTCCGACTGTGATGCTGTGTCCCTCATTCATGATTCTTATGGATATGCCAAAACACCCGAGGATGCAGTTGTGGATGTTCTTAAGGCTGGTATGAATGGACCTTTTTCTCTTTTTCCATTCCTTGATCTATGAGAAGTTTACATGTGCACATTTTTTTATTTTTTGTTTTAACCTGTTAAAATATTGGTGCCATATCTGTTTACAGTATACGTAATATCTTTTTTTCTTTTTTTTATTTGTATAATTCTCCCATTTCTTTAAAAGTCCACTACGATGGCTGGGCCCGGACTTTTAATTGGACTAGGACTTGTAGAAAAGTAGGTCTACTGATGAATATCACTTTTTTTTCTTTTTCTTTTTTCACTCTTATTTGTGATGCATGAACCATTCTGTACCTCTGCTTATCTTGGATCTGTGTTATGGGATTCTCTGGAGTTGGAATCCGATTGTGGGGCCATGTTTGGCAATAGATTTTAAAAATAATATTTTATTTTTCAAAATAAAAAATACTTTTTTTAATTTGAAAAAGTTGACATGTTGTTAATATTTTTTTTGTTGTAAAAAAGATGATCTTTTAGAATAAATCGAAGATATTTGGTCAAAACAAATTTCACTTGGTTTCCATAACCCTTCTTACATTAAGACATGGAGAGAAAAATTGGTTTTTGGAATTGAGGTACTACATAAAAGTATAAGAACTATTTTTAGGGACATCTTTTTAAGGGAAAGGAAAGTGAAGGTCGACCAAAGTTGAATTCCTCTCGACTGTTTGCAGAGACTCATTTTATGCAACTTCCCTGAATATTGATGAAAATTACCTGAAGAGATGATAACAATCTTGAAATTCGATCAACATTTTCACCATGAAGCATGCTAATGATCATGTATGAGCTAGAAACCCACCCCAACACCATACCCTCCCCCGCCCATGTCCTTACTTGTGCCCTACTGCCGTTCTTGATTAGTCTTACAAGGGCCCTGTTACATTTTTACTTTTTCTGTACCCTTATATTTGTTTAATAGATCAGATGCCATATCTTTTCTGTACTGGATGGATTTCTAATACATCCAATCTCCATAACAATCTTAGCTTATGCCCCTTTTTTTGGTTGAAAAAATGTGCAGGCATGGACGTAAACTGTGGTACCTACTTGCTGAATCATACGAAATCAGCAGTTATGCAGAAAAAACTGCCTGAATCTGAAATAGACAGAGCCCTTGAGAATCTCTTCGCTGTGAGAATGAGGTTAGGTCTTTTCAATGGCAATCCCAAGGGACAACCTTACGGTGACATCGGTCCAAACCAAGTGTGCTCGGTGGAGCATCAGACTCTGGCCCTGGATGCTGCTCGGGATGGCATTGTCCTTCTAAAGAACTCTCAGAGGCTCCTTCCACTTCCCAAACGAAAAACCATGTCCCTCGCTGTAATAGGCCCAAATGCCAATTCCCCAAAAACGCTAATTGGAAATTATGCAGGGCCTCCCTGTAAATTCATTACACCATTGCAAGCACTGCAGAGCTATGTTAAGAGCACAAAGTATCACCCAGGTTGCGATGCGGTTGCATGCTCTTCCCCATCAATAGAAAAGGCAGTGGAGATAGCCCAAAAAGCTGATTATGTGATTCTGGTTGTGGGATTGGATCAAACTCAAGAGAGGGAGGCCCATGATCGTTTGGACTTGGTGCTCCCAGGAAAGCAACAGCAACTCATCATCCGTGTTGCGAACGCTGCAAAGAAGCCAGTTGTGTTGGTGCTTCTTAGCGGAGGCCCTGTGGATGTATCTTTTGCCAAATACAGCAACAACATTGGAAGCATCTTGTGGGCTGGTTATCCAGGCGGAGCTGGTGGGGCTGCAATTGCAGAAACCATCTTCGGTGACCATAACCCAGGTAATTTCATTGCCAATGCTTAAGAAAATCGTTCCACTGCTAAAGAAATTGGAGAGACTGACTGTGCACTTAATGTTGCCACACAGGGGGGAGATTGCCGGTTACTTGGTATCCACAAGATTTTACTAAAATACCAATGACAGACATGAGGATGCGGCCTGAATCAAATTCAGGCTATCCTGGGCGCACTTACAGATTCTACACAGGGGAAAAGGTTTTTGAATTTGGCTATGGCCTCAGCTACTCAACCTATTCTTATGAGACCATCCCTGTCACCCGCAATAAGCTCTATTTCAATCAGTCCTCAACTGCTCACGTGTATGAGAACACAGATTCCATCCGTTACACCTCAGTTGCAGAGCTGGGGAAAGAGTTATGTGATTCCAACAACATATCGATCTCCATTAGAGTCAGAAATGACGGAGAGATGTCGGGTAAACATTCGGTGTTGCTATTTGTAAGGCGTTTGAAGGCCAGTGCTGGGAGTCCCATAAAACAGCTGGTTGCATTCCAGAGTGTGCATCTGAATGCAGGGGAAAGCGCTGATGTTGGGTTTTTGTTGAACCCTTGTGAGCACTTCAGCGGACCCAACAAAGATGGGCTGATGGTGATAGAAGAAGGGACTCATTTCTTGGTTGTAGGAGATCAGGAACATCCAGTTACCGTTGTAGTTTGATCTATACAAAGGATGGTTCCTCCTTTGTATGCCTCATAAGACAGGCTCTGCCAGTCATCGATTTTAAAATTGATGTTTTCCTAAGCCTACGTATATCAAACAAAATCTTAAATATGGTAAGGCCAACGTTTGACCAAATCGACAAGACCGAGCAGTTTCCATGCTTGGGCTTGGACCATATTTATTTCAACGGATAACCATGCAAATATAACATGCGATAAGATAAAAAAGGTAACAACATATCCTAACTCATGTTATAAGAAATTCTATTTTATTAAAAATGATATTAGATATATATATATCCTATTTTATTTCACCAATCAAATGTAGTCATAAATTAAAAATACTCTATACAATATTCCTTCTAAGAAAAATGTTCCACTTAAAAATTTGGGAGAATGCTAAAACTTAGAAAACATTTTGCATAAAAAAAAAAAAAGAAAAAAAAAATTCCAATTAAGGATTTGAGATACTTACTTAAAAAATGAATAACTAAATTAAAAAAAATTACCCAGATATAGATTAGTTGACTAGGGGCCGGATTTGTAGATATAGGAATGATTATAAGGAATGCAATTTAGGTAATTTACCAACAAGATCGCAAAGATTGTAGTGAGATGGAATATATTATTGGAGAAAGTAAAAAGTAGACAGCATTGGTATAAATGTGTCAAGCTTGGTGGCGGGTTGGAAGTTCTTGTAGCCTAGCAAATCGAAAAAATGAAACTCCATAGCTTGCTTCTTATAAACCTCGTCATCTGCCTTGGGGTTGGTGTGCTTCTGGTTGGAGTTCATTGTACTGAGTCTTCTTCTCCTCCATTTGCTTGTGACTCCTCAGACCCATTAACAAAATCATATGCTTTCTGCAATACCACGTTGCGCATCAGCCAAAGGGCCAGCGACCTCATCTCTCGTCTCACATTGGATGAGAAAATCTCCCAACTCATTAGCTCCGCTGCTTCCATTCCAAGGCTTGGTATCCCCGCCTACGAGTGGTGGTCGGAAGCGCTACACGGCATCAGAGACCGACACGGCATCCGATTCAATGGCACCATTCGCTCCGCCACCAGTTTCCCTCAAGTCATCCTCACCGCCGCCTCCTTTGATGCTCACCTCTGGTACCGCATTGGACAGGTGAGAGAGTTCATCATTCGGATGCTGGACAGTTTCTTTCTTCATATTCATGTTTTTCTTTCTTTCTTTTTTTTTTAAAAAAAAATCCATTAATTGGTTTTGATTTTGGTGGTGAAGGCTATTGGAATTGAAACAAGAGCAATGTACAACGCTGGACAAGCGATGGGTATGACATTTTGGGCACCAAATATCAATATATTTAGGGATCCAAGATGGGGGAGAGGGCAAGAGACGCCCGGAGAAGATCCAGTGGTCGCAGGAAAATATGCAGTGTCCTACGTGAGAGGGCTTCAAGGGGATACTTTTGAAGGAGGAAAGGTCGATGTTCTTCAGGCTTCAGCCTGTTGCAAGCACTTCACTGCCTATGATTTGGATAATTGGACCAGTATTGATAGGTACACGTTTGATGCTCGTGTAAGTTTCTAACCTCAAATCCTTTTCTTCATCTCTTTTTGGTTATGGGTGTCTGTGTACTGGATTGGGAAAAAACGATCCAAGCTTCCAACGCTGCTCTTATGCCCAGAGTCATCTTCTTTTCAATATTTGAATTAGTTAGCACTCTCCTTTTTCTCTCTTTTCTGTGATTACTTCTGTTAAGTGTGAAGATACGCGGACAGTCAGTTAAAAGGCAGGTGTCAGATAGGGTTTGTTAGTGCTGACTGCTGAGGTGGCTTGTTGGAACACGTAATACGGTGATAGGGAGGTGGCTATGAATCACCATTGGAGTTGGAATTTCCTTTGTGGCATATTTTATGATTTCGATTTATCAGTGTGAACCCTTTTTTATGAAATTGAAATTTCTAAACAAGATCGTGTAAGTATGGTATATAATTGAGGGTTGATGCAGGTGACAATGCAAGACTTGGCAGATACATACCAACCCCCGTTCCGGAGTTGCATCGAGGAAGGGCGAGCGAGTGGGTTAATGTGTGCTTACAACCTAGTGAATGGGGTCCCCAACTGTGCTGATTTCAATCTCTTGTCCAAGACTGCCAGAGGACAGTGGGGCTTTGATGGGTAATATAAATCAAATCAAAATAAATTTTAATTTCTTTTATAAACCAAGAGGAGTTGAGGACAAATCAAGTGCTTTTTACTGGTTTAATAATGAGAATAGTAATCAGGTACATTGTGTCGGACTGTGATGCCGTCTCCCTGGTTCATGATGTACAAGGATACGCCAAATCACCGGAGGATGCAGTTGCTATTGTTCTTACAGCTGGTATGGTATTACCCTTCTCTTTTATTGCTTTAGTCAAGGTAAAAAAAAAACAAAGAGGTATACATTGTAGGTCATCAGAGCCATTCCTCCTTTCGCCATGCCAGAATGCCAGTATCTCTTTACTCCTTTCCTTCCCTCACCCACCCAATTTTGCCCTCTGCTTTCTGTTCATCTTGGGGTCCATGTGGGGCAGCCCTTGGCTGAGCACCTGTTCTTCATAGCTGCGGACTTTTGTTTGTAATTGCCTGGTGATGTGAATTGGGGGTTGAGATATGTGCCCGCTAGCTGCTTCATGGGTCACGCTGTATAGCTTTCTGGTCTGAGGATTTGGGTCACCTGACGTCACTAATTGATGCTTATCTGGATCCTGGTTTTGGCCCAAGCATTTCTTACTATATTACCACAAAACCAGTTTCAGGAAAGGTACTATTTAATGCAACCTATTGGTGGTACTGATGGATAAAAAGTTTTCCACCTGAAAAAGCATAGTGATGACCAAGTTAAAATAAACCCATGAAAGACTAGGCACGGCAGAGCCCCTCCTTGTGCCCCAGTGGTGTTCTCGAATGGTTACGCTTACGAGGGCCCTGTTACATTGTTTCTGCATCCTCAAATTTTTTATTTAGTTGAATATGTGACTAGATTTCTAATACAGTCCAATTCCATAATAATTTTGGCTTCTGGTTACTTTGTTTCTGTGACAAAATTTACAGGCATGGATGTAGCCTGTGGTGGCTACTTGCAGAAACATGCAAAATCAGCGGTCAGTCAGAAAAAACTGACTGAATCTGAAATAGACAGGGCCCTCCTCAACCTCGTCACTGTTAGAATGAGATTAGGATTGTTCAATGGCAACCCAAGGAAACTACCTTTTGGTAACATCGGTCCAGACCAAGTCTGTTCTACAGAGCATCAGACGCTGGCCCTTGAAGCTGCTCGGAGTGGCATTGTCCTTCTAAAGAACTCTGACAGGCTTCTCCCGCTTTCAAAAGGAGAAACCTTGTCTCTTGCTGTGATAGGCCCCAATGCCAATGCCACGGACACACTTCTAGGAAACTATGCAGGCCCTCCATGCAAATTCATATCACCATTGCAAGGTCTTCAAAGCTACGTGAACAACACAATGTATCACGCAGGCTGCAATGACGTTGCATGCTCTTCTGCTTCCATAGAAAATGCAGTGGATGTAGCAAAACAAGCTGATTATGTGGTGTTGGTTATGGGATTGGATCAAACTCAGGAAAGGGAGAAGTATGATCGTTTGGACTTGGTGCTGCCTGGAAAGCAAGAGCAACTCATCACCAGTGTTGCAAAAGCTGCAAAGAAACCAGTTGTATTGGTACTTCTTTGTGGAGGTCCGGTTGATATATCTTTTGCCAAAGGCAGTAGCAACATTGGAAGCATCTTGTGGGCTGGTTATCCAGGCGAAGCTGGAGGGGCTGCAATTGCAGAAACTATCTTCGGTGATCATAATCCAGGTAACTTCTTGATAATGCTAGAGTTGTTACTCCTGAATGCAAAAGAAGAAATTCAAAACTTTAATAGTGTCCTTCATATTGCCATACAGGGGGAAGATTGCCAGTCACTTGGTATCCAAAAGATTTTATTAAAATACCAATGACAGACATGAGGATGAGGCCTGAACCACAATCAGGCTATCCTGGACGCACTCATCGATTCTACACCGGCAAAAAGGTGTTTGAATTTGGCGATGGCCTCAGCTACTCACCCTATTCTTATGAGTTCCTTTCCGTCACCCCAAACAAGCTCTACTTAAATCAGCCATCAACCACTGATGTAGTTGAAAACTCTGGTTACGTATCAGTTTCAGAGTTGGGAACAGAATTCTGTGAGGTGAAAAAGTTCTCAGCTATAATAGCAGTTAGAAATGGAGGAGAGATGGCAGGTAAGCATCCAGTGTTGCTATTTGTAAAGCAGGCCAAGGCTGGTAATGGGAGTCCAATGAAACAGTTGGTAGGATTCCAGAATGTTTTTTTGGATGCAGGGGAAAGCACCAACGTTGAATTTATATTGAGCCCTTGTGAACACCTTAGCAGAGCCAACAAGGATGGCTTGATGGTTATGGAACAAGGCATTCATTTGTTGGTCGTAGGAGATAAAGAGTATCCAATTGCAATTGTAGCATGATATGGAGGTTATTTTCGGTCAATACCTGCTGTTAACTAGTGATGCCATCAATAATAAAACGCTGACATTTGATCACATTAAGCTTTTTTGTCTTCGCTGACTACCCAGCCTTGAAGTTGGTCCTAATTTGAAATTGACTCCCCACCCCTCTTTACAGCAGAAAATTCAATGGATGGAGCTGCTCTGCCACAATTAATCATTTCGTGCCAATATTTCTAAAACATAACCAATTATCTTCCCCATTAAAATGTGACAGGTATTTGACCACCTAGCTCAACCAGGCGGTAGTCTGATTAAAAATCATACACATTGACAAATCAAACAAAATCTTAGAAAATGCAACAGAGAAGGTCCATATAGTGCGACAGTGTGACAAAACAAAACTAATGATTTTCACAGTAAACCATACATGAAGTTGTCCTGAGATTCAGTATGAAACGAATGTTTTGACCAATTAACTCCCCACTGGTCCAACCATTTTTTTCACTCCAGATGTTCAGCCTTTAATTTATCACATGCCTTCTTGTTTACTTGATCCAATGAAGGTGAGGTGCAGGGGTAGCCCTGGACCCCGGGTAATCACACCTATCCATCTACTTGAGCCTTAGCCCATGGAGCAGTATAACAATTCTTGATTTCTCCTTTCAGGCATTTGAATGTAGCATGTACAACCCAGAACAATGAAACAATTCCAAAGTGATTCATGCATTTGTCATGAATTCATCCAAAAGGAAATCTAATTCTTTTTGGGTTGGCATCAAAATCTAGGATTTCCTGACATCAAGTTGTTCCAACCTTTTTTCACCAAAATTTGTAGATGGCTCCACTTGTTCCAATAGAGCTCAAGTCTAAAGGATGAACATTTGCTATCAAATGCCAAGTGAACAGATCCAATTCCTGTACAAGGTTTAGACATGCTTAATGTTCACCCTTCATCATGATTCCAACTTCGACTAGCCTAATGTAATTATATGCATGCATTGCCAAAATACAACTTATAGATAGGACCATTGTTCCCAAATTGATTTCCTTCAATCAATCAAAACTTGGTTTTACCAAAACAGCATGAACAGTAAGAACTTTATCATTGGCATAAAAAAAAAATGATGAAATGTATTACAGTATATATATGGTGTAGGAGAGATTATACCACCATTGCATTAAACTTCTCAGATATGCTGTGTTTGCTTTGCTACAAATATCATTGACATAAACAGAATCAGTAGAGAAATATAAGCAATTAGTATATGAGATTCCCTAGCAAGAGAGCAATGACTAATGATTACTGCTCCTCTATTCTTTCTGAAAGTAGCAACAACAAATCCAGGGTCATCCCCTGCATTCCATGTCATGGCTGGAACAGTTACCTCACGAGTTCCATCTGGGTGGGTACGATCACAAAATCGGTGACTGTGAGCACTAAATACTATCCTGCAACATAGGGTAAAGATTCACTTAGTTCTAACTCCATATGTTTTCCCCAAATAAGAGTCATGGATTTCATAAAGAAATTAGGCAGAAGACAATTTGGATAGAGGACAGATTGTCTAAATCTCATAATTGGAACGCCAACTATAAATGATGAAGAATACTTATGACTGTGCTTAGTGGAACTTTAACCCATAACCTAAATAGTGAGTATGCCAGCCCTTACATCCAGAAACACCTTATTAGTACATAGCTCGTCAAACCAAGGCCAAATCAAGCGGAATATGTACTACTTCTTTAGCTCCTCCCTAAACTCTTTCATGCATCCAAGGTTTAGCTTCAACTTATGAAGTTATAAATTTCCCAAAAGCATGGTTGCAGTGTTACACCCCTAACTGGTGGTATTGACCTGATTTAAAAGCAACCTGGGCCATGACTCCAGGGGCTCATGTGTCAGGCATTATGTCTTAAGTAGCTGGATGAATGGCATCTGATTCAATGCTCAGAAGTACACCTCAAAATAAGTGCCAAAGGATTTCTATAAAGACAGGAAACAATATTCACGGTATTAAAGAACTACAGTAACTGGAAATTGATTTCAAATGTGACCATTATAATTACAAATTCTCATGCCCATGGAACAGACCAAAAATAAAACAGAACACCTAGGTCATAAGATGTGGAATCCCATGTAACTGCATAAGAGAACAAAACACTTATAATTTGTTTCATCAATTACAGGGCCAAGACAAGGGCTAATAGTTGCACCACTATTTGTCTTGAGATCATGTCTCAAAAATTAATTACCAAACACAAAAATGGCAAGAAACCTCTCAAAGGAATAAAAAAATCAGATTTGCAATACAAGAGACATACTTGAGAAAGAAAACAAAAAATAAATAAATAATAAGCAGAGCGACTTTTTATAGATCCAACAACATTGAGTTACCTTGGTCTGAGAGCTTGAAATATGTATTCAGTAGCATTTGGTGGGAGAGTATGCAGTAACTCATATGGTCCAGTCCCAACAAGCTGCCTAAAATAGGTTCGAGAAAATCATAATTGAACTTCTAGCAGTACATACAATACCCACAAAATTGAATTTCAAGGTGCATAAAAGAAATTAACACATTTATAGTTCTTAAAAATTTAGCATTAGTGAATGGAATAGTAACAGTTTAGGTATAAATGTAACATGTTGTTAGAAGTTTCTGATGAAAAATCACCCCAATACAAATCATAGCTATGTCGACGAGCCAGGATCAACAAAGTAGTACAACAATTTGATAATTATATTAGCTTTCTCAATCTGACCATATTTCAGTATTACTTTTTATGCAAATTCCAGCATTTACAATTTTTTATTGGTAACGTTTTAATTTTTCTGTTCTAGCCAGGACTCAGAAATTAGAACCTATAACATCCCCATCCCAATCACTTGAATTTCAACTTTTACAATTCATCTTAAAGAGATCAGTGAAAAATTGTAATTTATAAACCATTCTGTCAAATAAGAAATAACAAATAGGCTTTTTAAGCATATATACATAATTTCGATAAATCGCTAAAGATGAAACAAGTGCACCTACCTACTCCCTGGTATTTCTGTCCTCTCAAACAATGAATTATAGCTTCGGGTAGGAACACCATCCCCACTGCAGTTGCTTGTGTGGTGCAATGGAAAGTGAAGTAATAGGACAGGACCAGATCCAGATGACATAGCATTTTCTCTCCATTCCAGGTTATGGGAAGTCTCTCCAAATTTTTTTAGCTCATTTAACTCTTCAGTTGTGCCTTCAATGTCCATTTGCAGATCTATGCTTTCCCTTTCAATCACCTTCTCAACACTAAAACGTAAACCATTGTTGCCACAAAGCAATGCCACAGCATTGAGTGAGACAAAACTGATATTACTAACTTCAAAAGCGCCACAACCTGCTGAATCCAATCCTGGAAAATTTTTAGCTACCCAATAAACAGATTTTGCATTCAGCTGGTTGCATTCACCAACATCCCTGTCTCCAAGAATGACATAAAATGGAAGAGCAAGGAAGGGGCCCAACATCCTGCGAAATTGATGAAGCACAGGTATCCATTCACTTCTCGTCAAGTCTGACCCTTCTGCAGAAATATCTCCCAAGACTAGCAGCATATCGGGTTTCAAACTTGCAAAAGATTTCTGATTCACATATCAGTAGATGGCAAATGATGAAATGATCAAATCATCTGGTGTTAGAGAATAATATGAACAATTTCAAACAATAACTGTTGTTGATGATATTGGTGAGAGTGGAAGGTCTTTGCAGTGGAGGTGGCTATAGGAGTGGTGGCATGACAGAGGTCGTATGCGTCTCTAGAACGGACAGCTCAATTTTCTGGTCCACTATCAACTTCACAGGCTCCACATGAATCTACCGGAGTATATGAAGTAAAGGTAGAAATTTCAGTGCTGTGAAATTTTCACGCCCCAAACTCATTTCCTCGGTTCCTCTATAATTGTTGTTCTTTTTTCTTTCAGATAAATAGAAATCATGTTCCAAAACAAATAGCAACCTAAGATCAATGTTTCTAACTTATCAGTGTTCGCTGACCATCTAAATTCAAGTACCCTAACCCTAAAGTATTCTCTAGGGTTCAAACCGATAAGAAAATGAGGAATAGACATGAAGATACCTTAAAGAACTTGGACAAGTAGAAATCTCTGAAAAAGAGATTGAGATAGCCAGCTTTGGATCCCAGCAAGAGCAGATTGGCAACCACCATAACCTTCAAATCCTCAGGATCGTCTCCCACGGCTTCCTGGACACCTCCCTGAGGGACTACAACGCATGACGGAGTGGAAGCCCTTTCTTCGTAAAACACGAGTAAATAGAAGATGAGCAGAGGGAGTACCGCTTTCCACTGGACCATCTTCCCAGTATTCTACGAATGGCTTCCCCCATTCTTCATCACCTTCTCTCTCGTTGCAAGCCGCAGCCGCAGCCGCACATACTAAGCTCAATTTCTATGTTTTCAGCCCACCAATTGCCTCAGCTTTACACATAGTGGCGCATTTTAGGATTCCTAGTGGGGATTCAATTTTCAGCGGTAAGAAAATCTCTCTTTAATTTTGCCAACAATGAAAATATGGGATATTATTTTTTTTTTTAATAATTTAATAAAAATTGATCAAATTCTATACAGACATTATTAAATTTTTAAATACATATAAAGAAAAATATAATTAAATGAAGATGATCATAATGATAATGATGATGATGATGATATTTGAATTAAAGGAAGGTAGTCATGGGAAAGAAAATCATATTGCAGAATTTATTTGAAATCAAATTAAATTACAAAATAAATCAATGTGGAAAATTAGTTAAAATGGAGGGAGTTTGGTACCATATGATTGTACAAGGAGAAAAGATAGGTAAATGCTATATGAGTTTAAATTAATGAACTTAAAAGAGGAGTAATGTTTGATCCTAAACCCATATTAGGGAGAGATTTTACCAATATTTATTCGGACATCAATTTAATTTTATTATTTAAAGAATTGTGCAATGAGAACTTCCTTCTACATATGTCATGTTATATTGGTAAATCACCATTGTGGTGGCATCTAATAAATACATCAATAAATAGTAGTTAGTAGTCTAGTCTTAACATCACACACGCTCTAATCATTAAGTGCGTATTAATAAATATAATAAACGATAATTCTATAAGCTTCTATGAATATATAAAATAAAAAAATAATGGTTTAAATACTTTTTAAACTTAATGATTGTTATGGTATTGTCTCTTTTAATAAGATGTCATGAAACAAATACTTAAAAAGTTTGTGTTTTTTTCCATGATTATGTTTTTTCTTAATTACTATTTTTATATTGTTACTTTTGGTCTCGGTGTTAGCTCAATAAAAAAAAAAAAAAGCTACTATCTAAAGCATAAAAAATGATCCACATAAGCATAGAACCCTAGAAAGCACACACGACACTTGCGAAAGACAAATATGTGAGTAATATTCATATACACCATACTACATTTGGAGAAATTAAAATATTTGAGAATGATGAATAGTAACTCCATATGGCGTGACTAGCATTAATTAATGTTACACTAATGCTTGTAAACATTTATAGACTTTATTAATTAAACACGGAAAAAGAGATCGTTGAAAGGGCAAGTGGGAAAAAAAAAAAAGTTGTGGGATTAGTTATATTTCTTGTTTTTTTTTTTCATTTTAAAAGAAATATTTTACATCTTTTGTGGTTCTAGCCAACCAAATGCGATTTAACCAATTGGTTTTGCTTGAATGAATATAATATAGGAAATTGTGAGGGTGTTAAATGTTAATAATAGAAGGGAGAGTAGAGGTGAAAGTTAGATGGCGATTGCTTCCGTGAAGGCAGGCAAGAAAAATGTGTGTAATGAACAAGTGAAGAGCGTGTCGTCTTTGGATTCTCAACAGACGTAGGGCAATTATAGACTATAGTTGGCTTGTCACGTTCAATCACCCTGTAGGGTCCTAAAAAGAGTCAAAAGACAAACCATACTCCCCAACTCATTCACGCTTCAACCTAAACTAAACAAATTACCATGTGTGCTTGCTCCTTGGCTTGTTAGCTTGACTTGCTCGTCATAAAAAATGGCTCCATGCTGTGACTTGTGAGATGAGATCAGGCCATTCAAGATGCCCGTGAAAATTTGTGTCAATTAATGAAAGTTGGTGAAAGTAGCACTCTCTTCCTACGTGTATGCATCTTAGGGGATTTTAAATAATACTAAAATATGGAAATAAAATCACATAAAAAAATAAATTGAGATGAAAGAAAAATATTAATTTATTCTTAAAATATATTCGTGTGTGAATAATTGCATTTCTTTTTTTCATAATCGTCTTAACAAAAGTGACGTTAGATAGAATTGCTAGTGGCCAATTTCAAAATTTCAATCAATTTTGTTAGATAGAAAGTACTTTTCTCAATTTATGATGCTTCATATTGTACAAGTTTTGATAAACATATATACCATAATTTTATATTAACAAATAAAACATATATTATATTGCTTGTTATTTTATATGAGATTATAACATTTTATTTTTTATAAATATTAATTTTATTAATCTTAAAGGTTTTTTTTGTTGAATACATCTAGTTTTTATTGATTTGAAAATTTATTAAATACTTTTACTGTTATTTTTATTTCTTATTTTCATTCATATATTTTCTTACGTAAAATAAGATGGAATAAAATTTGAAATTAATGTATCGAGTATATTTTGTTAAAATTTAAGGGAATGAGAAAAAAGTTAACCATTTTTTCTTATAATTAGAAACCATTCCAAATAAATTGATGTTTAGAACCATAGTAGAAAGTGAAATAAAATTTGTCTAATTGTGATGGAATCATTACGTGGGTGAATAGGTAATTTTTTAATCAAAAACTAAATTAATATTTTATTACTTATTTCAAAATTGTACATGAAAAAACTACGTAAAAAATTATAAATGGTTTCTTCATTGAATTTGAGAAAATGGTACATAATTTTACATGTACAATAAAAGTTCCATGATAGGATACTTGATATTTGTTATAATAAAAAATTACTTTTAAAAAAAAAAAGTTATCGATTTTTTTTTTTTAAAAAAAACCTATAATTTTTTAGAATTCATAAAATCCGCACTCACACCTTTTAAAATTATATATATATATATATATATATATATATATATATATATATATATTAAAACCTTTTTTTTTGTTTAATCATGAAGAGTTTCATAATTTTAAAACATTTCAAATATACATTTTTTAAATCAATTACCAATTTAGACATAGAAATTATTAGTCATTCAAAAAACTTTACCATACATACTTGTCCTAAATTTTAGGACTCCAAATAACCTAAATTTGAATTTGATAAAGTTCAAATTTGTTTTAAAATGAATAAGACTTAAAAAAGTAAGTTGCATCTAATTAACAAATGAACAAATTATCGATTAAATAAAATACCCTAATAAAAAATAAATTTAAAGGAAAACCATTAATATGGATGCTATAAAAATTAAAAAATTTATATAATAGAAAATGAATTAAGTATTGAAAACTGTGGAACCAAGTTTTAATTAAATTTGGTTTTGATGATAACAAAATAATGTTTTAAACTAATTATTATATTTCAAATGTGATTAGGTAAAAATATTTCTAAAGTGACAGTCATAAATACAAAATCAAGCCAAGGATCATTCAATAAGAAAAAAACCTCAAAGAGAAACGTTTTTCAAGACTTAAACTTCATAAGATCTCTTTGTAAGATTGTTGGTGCACTAGGTTTTTTATGCATCACATTATTAATTTATGACCAAAATTATCCAAAAGTAATTTTATTTTAAATCATTTAAAATTTGATGATTTCATATTTTCAACTAAAACCTTATATTTAATGTTTTCCATTTTTGTTTAAAGGGTTTTCAAATGAAAATAATGGTTGTTGAGCAAAAAATAACTCAATTGGATGAGGAACTGGTTGACCTATTTAGTTTAATTAGTCAAAGGGTGCAAAAACCCTTTTTTTTTAAAAAAAAAAATATTTAAAATGGTTGTTCAATCGGTCAAGGTTGAGCCTTAATCGATTAAAGTCCGGTCAAGGGGCGGTCAGGGTTCAACGGTCACCTATCAAACATTAAATGTTAACAGTTAGTCAACCGATCGACCCCCAACTCAACTGGTCGAACCCCCAACGACCAGTTTGATTTGTTTTCCTTTATAAAAAAATTTTCATCCTCATTGTTTAAAAAAACTTAACATTCCTAATTTTTTTTAAAAATATATTCGAGCATTGGAATAACGTTTTTTAATGCACCATTATTCTAAAACTTACATATCATTAGTGCACAATTCAATCATAATTTTCTTGTATCATTTGATCCTAAAGTTTTATATTGGGATTTTATGAAATTTTTTGTAAATTGATATAAAAAAAAATATAGTAGGGTATCTTGATATAAAAATAAAGGATTCTTAAGTTTGGGGTATCTTGAGGGGTTGTTCAATAGTAGGGTATCTTTTGAGGATTGTAAAAAGTGTTTTGAGCCAAATGTCTAAGAGGATTGATTGGAACCATAATCCAATTGTATTGTTTGAAAGCTTATGTTGAAAGCATTGAATTAATAGAACCTCAAGTTTATAATTGAAGTTAGAAGAGAGTGGATATAGGTGGGTTGCATCAAACTACTATAAAATCTTGTATTTGCATTATCTATTCTCTACTCTTTTACTTTATATGCAATTGTTTTATTATATATTTGTTTATAATTATCTATTACATTCATATAATTTAAATTTTAAAAAAGAAATCATTACCTATTCACCCCTCTCTAAAGTAATTACAATAGATTGAATTAGTCAAATTTTTTTTTAATAAAAAGATAAAAATGAGAGTTATAATTAAGATAGTGGTTTCATTAAAAAAAGAAAAAAAAGTATGAAAAAGATATAAGTACAATGATTTATAAACATTAATAATAAGAAAATAATTTTATAAAAAAATAATCCCTTCGTATTCACACATTATCTAATGTAAAGAAAGGTTAGTGAGGATAAAGTTTAAAATATTGTTATATATTGGATATATTTGTAGATATTGATATCAAATTCGGAAAGATTTATCAATCAATTGATATTTTTTATATTTAATCGATTTTTTAATTTTTGTTTGATTATTAAATAAATTAAATCTAATTATTTTATTTTTACATTTAATTATAATTTTCTTAATATGCTTTTTTTTATATAATCTACATATTTATTAAATATAAAAAATATAAAATTAAAAAAATATACATGTATTGATATTTATTTAATATCATTGAATATATTTAAATTAAAATGAATTATAATTTTAACATTAAATATATTTAAAAATTAGACATGTTATTATAATATTATTATAAAATAACATATAATGCTAAATAATAATAAATGTATGTTTATAAAATTTATATTTTTTTATTCGACGTAAATAATATTAATATCAAATATAATAAATTATATAAATTCATTTATTTTTTATAAAATAACTTTAAATTATATTTATACTTTTTATATAATTTTTTAAAAGTTTTTCTTAATATTTTTTTAGGTCACTAACAATTTATGTATATCCGATATATTTGTAAAATCAAAACAATTTATGTATATCCGATATATTTATAAAATCAAAATATTGATAGATATGCAATTACCAATATTTTCATTAATAACAATTCTAATTAATTCGTCATGAATCACGATAATTTCGATATATTCGTAATCACGAATTATAATAACTTCAATATATTAGTAAAATTAAAGTATTGATATATCCTTAATTACCAATATTTTCATAAAAAAATAAGTCTAAGTAATTTGTAGGGAATGATGACTGTTCAAAATCAGAAAAACTGTAAAGGGACACATAAATTAATGGTGGAATTTCCTTTCACTTTTCTGCACAATACGAATTTCCTCTCAATTTTCTGCGCAATACGACATGGGGTTGGGTCAACGATAATTATAACACAGTAAATAAGGTTTTTTGATCCGATAAATAATGGTCGAGAAGTAGACCCTTGGTTTTGCACCTATTTTCGTGCTTTGAAAAATGGGTAACAACATAGTGAGTCAAATTCAACGCCCGCCTGTTGAGTTCATCGTTGCTAACTGGCTGTTCCTATTGGTCATTTTAAATGTTCCACGCATACTTTCCTAGTGCGGTGATCAGGCTTGAGGAAAGCTACATGTCATGGCTCATGAGGGGCCGCCTTTGATTATATACGTTTATAAAGATAGTTTTACCATTATATAAACACTTGTAATGGTGATGACAATGAAATGATCTTTAGGGCCCACAAGTTGGGTCCGGTGAAAAATATAGAAGGTGTTGAGTGGGAGAAATTGAAGTCGGCCACAGGCCCATACCCTAGAATGGTTGGCGGTGGCTACTGGCTAGGGTTTCACAACCTTTATATTTGTATGGGTAAGGAGGGGTTTCAGTGTTTCACCATTTGAGAATGGGGCGTATGGGATTTAAATTTAATAAATGCTTTACCAACCAGAGTGTCACCAACAAACCATAAATGGTAGTTTAGTCACGCACCAGTGGCACCAATGTCATCTCTGACCTCTTTAGCCGCGGTTAACTTAACCCTGATTAATCCCCCAACCGAATCTCCCGAAACTTACAAACTAATCCTCATTTACTTTAAAAGCTTCCCAACTTTCCATGCACCACCGTACGTTTAGGAATTGGTTATAAAGTGACCGAAATACCCTTATATCCATCTTCTTCACTTTTGACCAATTCACATGCTCCTATCCATATTCCCCACTTCATCAAAAACCTAAAAATAAATAAATATCACACGTGTAAATATGGACTTGTACTTTTCTTATTCAATTAGAAACTGTAACAAAATCTTAGGGAGTTATTTTCTTTATTTATTTATTTTTTGGGAAAAATGTAAAGCAAATATATTTATAAAAGCAATATACTGAGCCAAATTTCTCCTATCAAAATCTAAATATGAAAATTTATTAATATTTTAACTACCTAAGAAGAGGGAAAAAGAGGAGTGTAATGGACTTTGAGGTGAAAAATGGTGACTCCGATGGAGGGCATGTCTTTTTTTCTTTTTGTTTATTAAATTTTTTTTTTTTTATGTGTTTCTGTTCCATGGAGTCATGATTGGTGATTGAACAAAGGATCTAAGAAGAAAGCAAAATACTAAATAAAATATTTTTGCTATTTTGCGCAGCGTACCATTTTCCACGGCCCAACACAGAGAGTGACAGTCACGCTCCTATTACAAGTGGCCTGATGTGTAAATATCTGAAGCGAGCATCGCACATGATCAAAAACACTCTGTTGTGATATGATAGGACTGTGCCTGCATGCGCCTTAGTCGCACGTGGGATTGTGGTTATTTCACTTGGAAAAGACAGTATTGCCCTAGGAAATCATCAAAATGGCAAGTGCTCCTTACATATTACGTGTCGCATTAAAGCCTAAACACTGCACAAATCTAATCATAATGGCAGAAAATGTTGCATGTTGCATGTGGAATGTGCTGGGCTCCACTCGATCGAGTCTGGAGGTCTGATGGACGATCAGAGATGGTGGTGCAGACAGGGATACGTGTGAGTTCCTACACCTTGTCATAATTCTACGGATTAGCCTAATCTGAAGTTTACTGAAAAGGCAAGATTACCCTCCATCGTTATCGTTACGCTCTGATCTCTTAGGCTGTTTCGTAAATTCAAACCTCTAAGAGGACATGGCTTGCAAATAACTAAACAAGAAAAGGAGTTTCTGGTAAATAAAGTAATGTTTATTTCTTTAAAAGGATAAATTTATTATAAAATTCCAAAATAACCAATTGGCCGGGAATTATTTAACGGCTGACGGAGAAAAGTCCGGCCGGCGGGTTGGGTTCGATATTTCCTATATAAACCCGCTACCACACCCTCTTTCTCTCATATTTGCATCCTTCTTGTGTTCTCTCTCCATCTCCTCTTCCTCTCTCTAGATTCAATGAGGTCCCGAGAGGTAAAATTCTCTTTTCCCACTTCAGAATATTCTAATTTTTTTTCAATTATTTTTGGCTTAATTTATGGCAAGAAAAGGTTTAGGATTGTGGGAATACAGAAGATTAGGAGCAAAAAAGATAGATCAAAAACACTTAAAACATGTTTTGACTGTTTCTCAACACATTATTATGTTGATACATGATGCTGTATAATCTCAGGACTGGGTTCGATCTGTCTGTGGTTTTATGTGATGAATATTGATTTATTGGGATTATAGGTTTTGTGGATAGAATGGTTGCGCTCTTTTATTGGTTTGGAGTGTATGATTCTTGAAACCCTAGAAAAAAAAATGCTATATTGCATATGGGTCAGTGGGTGAAGATTGTGATTGGGATTGGTTTATTTGGGGGATTTAGGGTTTGGATCTGTACTGATTTGTTGGATGGTGGTTTCTTGGTTTTCCTTTGTGGTCTTTATCTGAAATTTGACTTAGAACATGGTGTTGATTTGCTTTTGGATGATGCATGGATTCTGGTTGTTTACCCTTAATTTTGCATTAGGGTTTTAAGCTTTGTGTTTAGTTTGCTACTTTGGTGCCCATGATTCTTGAACTATGTATCTACATTGTAAATCCAATTTTATGATTCTTGAATGTGTTTCACACACACATGTGTGTGTATGTCCATGTATTTATGCATATTAAATTCTATTACATCTAATGTTTGTGTTATTTACTGTTTTTTGAAGTATAGGGGCATTCATGTGTTTTAGGTTTCTCACAGTAATGACATAGCTGTTAATTGAACCTATTCAATTATGTATTTGAAAACACTCTTTGAAATAGACTTTTCACTGCCCTATCTGAATTTTCCTTGCGGTCATGTCTGAAGACTCTGAACATCTAAACTTATGCTACACTTTGTTTGTAAGGTCCAGGTGTTTCTTAGGATTGGTGAGAAACTGCCTTTTCTTTGATTTGATTGACAGTATGGCGGTTGCTTAGGCTGTGAACAAGCCTTCTGTTTTTCTTTGTTTTTTTTCCCCTTCTTCTGGTATGTGCCTTGTGTATTCTCTGTGTACATGATTAGCGCTTAGCACTTTTTCTACTCTGGTAATGTTCTATTATGCATTTTAAATGCCCCGTTTGAGTGTGCATTAGCTCTGTCTGCAGAAATTTACATGGCCTTCTTCGAATTTTGAGACTCTTATCAGTCCTGTGTCATTGCACTGGACTTATCTGTGTATGATGATTTGTAAATGTAGCAGCAATTTCAAGTTGTTATTGAAATATTTATTTTTCAAGTTTTATATATTTTCACATCTGTGAGAATATATAATTGGAGGTTGTGCACATATTTATTGTTTTCCAGGGTTAAAAGGGTGGGGTTGGGGTTTGATTCTGGTTCTGCCGTTTGAAACTTTTCAGTTCTTATCGGTTGTTATTTCCAAATGGAAGGTTTGTTCCCACATCCTGGTTAAAATTTCCTTGCGTTGGTATTGGTTTGTTTTTTAAATTCAGGTTTCAATATTTGCTTTATTTGCATCTATATATGCATTTTGCCATGATTTCCTTCCCTTTAGAATTTGTTATATATGAATTTGATGAACTTGATTTGAAGAAACCATGATCAGTTTTTTCACAATTTTTTTTATTAATACACAGGTCTAAGGGTTGTTTGCTGTTCGTCTTCACTGTTGGCATGTCATGTGCATTTTCTACTAAAATTGAAGCCCAAAGTGTGTCAGTACTACCTGTTTGGATATCCTTTTCCATTTGTATGCATTTATATATGAGATGGGTTCTCGAGGAAGACCACTATTTGACCTTAATGAACCCCCTGCAGAAGATGAAGAAGAGAATGATGGTGTCTTTAGCTTCCAGCCTCAGAAGGCACTTCCTTCCTTAAATTCCCATACTCCTGACTTGTTTTCTACATCATCAGGTCCTCAACGAATCCTAAATAACCATGCTTTTACACATGCATCTTCCGTTTCGGGCTTTCAGCCTTTTGTTCGGCCTAGAGGAGCTAATGTCTCTGAAGAGCCTGTTGAACAAAAGAGGGCTGGGAATCAGAATTCAAAGTTTGCCTCATCATCTAATGCCGGTAATGGCGATGAAACAAATGCAGGACCGCAGCTAGTTTCGAGTCCTGCAGATGCTCAAGCTGTTGAAAGAGAAGAAGGGGAATGGTCTGATGATGAAAGCTCAGCTAATGTATATGGAAGCAGTAGTATGCAAGAGCAGTCAGTTAGTGGATCTGGTAAAGCTCAAGCAATGTCTGAGCAGATGGATTACCATGCTTCTAGTGTGGCTGCAGAGACACTTTCTTGTGATATAAAAGTTTTTGAAAGTACCAAGGAGGAAAATAATAGTCATGCCTCTGTAACGTTGGATCCAGACACACATGATCAGAGAAGTAACAGTAGCAGAAATTCAGAAGGCAATGGTAAAGGTGATGTGGGTCCCATGGATGGTCAGGAAGAACCTGGTTTAGTACCAAAACTGAAAGAAGTTAAGGGAGTTGAAGCAAGCTTTGCTGTGAAATGTGCAAATAATCCTGGAAAAAAGCATAAGCTTGACCTACACAAAGAAGCGATGCTTGGGAAAAAAAGAACCAGGCAGACTGTGTTTCTTAATTTGGAAGATGTCAAGCAAGCTGGCCCTATGAAAACTTCCACTCCAAGAAGACAAAACTTTCCAGCACCTATTACAACACGAATTGTTAAAGAAATTCGTTCTGTTCCTCCACCTGCTGAACGCATTGGAGAAAAGCAGAATCATTCCATGATTAAAGATCAGAAACAAGTGGATTTATCATCTAATGAAGGAGGAGGAGGAAATCTTGTAGAATCTAATGAACCTAAATCTGAAAGTAACAATGATATGAATTCTGGACTTCTAGGTAGACCTAGGAGGCTAAATAGTGCTAATGATATTTCTGCAGAGGTGCACCCACCAACAATTCCAAGACAGAGTTCATGGAAGCCCACAGATTCAAGGCAATTTAAGAATTCACAGTTTTCTGGCAGGAAGCCATCTATGATCAATCAAAGTGAATCAAAATTGGTAAACAAGAAACATCCTCCTGCCAAAATGCAAACTACAGTGAGCTCACAATATCAAGATACTTCAGTGGAACGCCTTATACGGGAGGTGACAAATGAAAAGTTTTGGCATCACCCAGGTATGGGATTATTTTATAATACAGCTGGTTAATGGTTTATGGTGAATGGTTCATGGTTTCATTGAACGTGGATATTTTTTTCTTCCATTGGTTGTTGCATGCGCATTAGTTTCAGTATTTTATTTAATGTGGGTTATTGAAACTTTTGATCTCAATTTCCATGAGGATTATTGACTTTGTGGTTGTTTGATCTCAATTTCTTTCCACTTCTGTCCTCCCTTGACTATCAGGCTTCTGCTAATGACAAAAGTTTGGATTCTGTGCTGAAAATTTTGGCTATTGGAATTTTAAGAAATGGAAATCAGATATTGGTAGATTTGTTCTAAATGTTGCTGTATTATCTTATGATATTTCAATGTTTCTGAATCATGTTTTTCTTGAGAGGTGGAATCAAATTGATTGTTTATACTTTGTTATTAAATAATTCAGCTTGTTAGAATGAAGTATTTCTGGAACTGTACATTTGTTTGCCATTTGTCCAAATCCAACCTTTGCTATTTTACTTCTCTATTGTTGGTAATATGGATTTGTCGGTGAACTAGGATGCGTTGTATAAGTTTTTTGAAATGAGTAAAAGCTGATGTTTGTATTGCTCAGGCCCACGCATAGCGGAGGGGGTTCCTACAGCTTCATGTGGTGGGCGTCCAACCATCTGGAGAGCCTGTTGGATGGAAGAATTTATATATGGCATACTGAGAATTTAGAGTAATTGAGCCATAATCATGAATTTTGTGTTCAGGGATCTCTCAAGCTAATGTAATATAAGGAAAAAATAGAGTTATATTTAATTCATTATTTTATGAAATTGATTTTATTAGTATTTGACCGATTTTTTCTGAAATGAGACGTCTGAGGATATTTCATTACTTGTGTATGCAAATAAAAGTTTCTACTGATGTTTTGTAATGTGTATATGAATTTGGCGCAGGTTTGGGGAATTTCCCTTTTTACATGTAACCAAATATTTCATTAATAATACTTTTGTCATAAACCTTGATAATGATAGTGTGGGGTTTGCTGCCAGGTTCCATTCATATTTGTTAACTGTTCTATTGCTTTCTGCTTTGGCCCTCCTTTTTGAAGAGCATTCCTTGTTTCTGGTCCTTTTGTTGCCTGTATATAACAATTATTATTTTTGTGCATCAGAGGAGACTGAGCTCCAATGTGTTCCTGGTCGGTTTGAATCTGTAGAAGAATATATTAGAGTGTTTGAGCCTTTGCTTTTTGAGGAATGCCGAGCACAACTCTATAGCACCTGGGAGGAGTTAACTGAAACAGTTTCAAGAGATCTACATGCAATGGTCCGGATAAAAAGCATTGAAAGGCGAGAAAGAGGTACCCCTCCAAAACACTGGATTTATTTTAGTTTATTGTTGAAAGTTGGTAATTAAATAATTGAGTGTCTGTTTGGATGTAGTTCCTATTTTTTTGTTTTTAAAAACAAAAAATAGTAGTAGTAACTATTACATGAAATGAAAGAACTCTTAGAGGTTTTCATTGAAAATATAATAAATTTAAAAATTGATGAAATTTTGAGGTTTTAAAAAAAAAATTAACTACCTCAAATTTTAAAAATTTTGAAAGTAATTTTGAAGGAGATATGGTAAGTTTATACTTTTTTTTATAAGGTTTTACATAGAAGTTTCTCATTTTTTAAAACAAAAAAATGGAAGTGTATCCAAACGGAGCCTAATTTATTTATGCTGAAATTGCAATCTGGCAATGCTGCTACTGCTTTCATTCTTATGAAAGTAACGTCTTGAGGTTTCAGTTCTGTAGCTGTGTATATTCCTTTTCCAGGACATATGCTACTAAGCTTCAAATTGCACTTCCATGAACAGGCTGCAAACTTAAATTTGGTTGGCTGGTATCATAAGCAACTCTATAAATGACTACAAACAAATCATGTTGGACTGTTATTTACATGTAATATGTTTTAGTTTACAGTTGGATATAATCAATGAGATTTGTTGCATTCCTGGAAACTTAGTGAATATATGTTTTGGAACATAGTTTTATGGCTATGGATTTTGCCTTGTTATCGGAATCTTGTTGTATTAAATTTTTGTTGAAAGATTCCTCCTAGGGTATCCTGGTTCTTTTTTCTATTTTTCTTGTATTAAGGTTTTTTTCTTTGTTTATTGCCTTAGGATGGTATGATGTGATAGTCCTTCCAGCAAATGAATGCAAGTGGACATTTAAAGAGGGTGATGTTGCAATTCTTTCGGCTCCCAGGCCTGGATCAGGTTTGATAATAGAACTAATTTTAGCTTGTCTGGGTTTCCAGTATATATGTATTTGTTTTCAGTTTAAGTGACAAATATCAAAATGATGTTAAGCAGTTAGATCCAAGAGGAATAACACATCTTCAATTGAAGATGATGAAGAGGCGGAGATCAGTGGACGTGTGGCTGGTACTGTCAGACGACACAATCCAATTGACACTCGTGATCCTGTGGGTGCAATCCTCCATTTTTATGTTGGGGATTCATATGATTCTAACAGGTTACATGGATTACCAGTTTCTCTCTTCTTGGATGGTTATTTTGAATGTTCTGTCATTATGAACTTGTTTCTTTTATTTGTCAATTTTACTCTTCTATCCAATAGTCATAACAACTTTCTTTTCTCCTTTAATTCCAGCAAGGTTGATGATCATATTCTAAGGAAACTTCATCCCAAGGGTATCTGGTATTTAACAGTGCTTGGTTCTCTTGCAACCACCCAGCGGGAGTACATTGCTCTTCATGCATTTCGTCGTCTCAATTTACAGGTGACATTTTTTCAACCAAAAACTTCTTTGCAATTTTTAAGTCCATACCGTTTGCATGTGCACATTTTACTGGATATTCTCTTTTGGCAGATGCAAACTGCTATCCTTCATCCAAGTCCAGAACACTTCCCAAAATATGAAGAGCAGCCCCCTGCCATGCCTGAATGCTTCACACCGAACTTTGTTGAATATTTACACAAAACCTTCAATGGTCCCCAGCTAGCAGCAATTCAATGGGCTGCCATGCATACGGCTGCTGGCACAAGTAGTGGGGTGACAAAGAGGCAAGACCCATGGCCATTTACTCTAGTTCAAGGGCCTCCAGGGACAGGCAAGACACACACAGTCTGGGGAATGCTAAATGTCATCCATCTTGTTCAGTATCAGCACTACTACACTGCTCTGCTTAAGAAAGTAGCACCTGAAAGTTATAAGCAAACTAATGAGAGCACTTCTGACAATGTCTCTATGGGATCCATTGATGAAGTTCTCCAGAGCATGGATCAAAACCTCTTCCGCACTCTTCCAAAACTTTGCCCAAAACCTAGAATGCTTGTTTGTGCTCCCTCTAATGCTGCAACTGATGAGCTGCTGGCACGTGTTCTTGATCGTGGATTTATTGATGGTGAGATGAAAGTTTATCGTCCTGATGTGGCCCGAGTTGGAGTTGATTCACAAACACGGGCTGCTCAGGCAGTTTCTGTTGAGCGTAGAACTGAGCAGCTTTTGGTTAAGAACCGTGATGAAATTCTTGGATGGATGCACCAGTTAAAAGTTCGTGATGCACAGTTGGCTCAGCAGATGCTTTGTCTTCAAAGAGAGCTCAATGCTGCAGCAGCTGCTGTTCGTTCGCAGGGGTCTGTTGGAGTTGACCCTGATGTTCTTGTGGCTCGAGACCAAAACCGAGACACATTGCTTCAAAACCTTGCAGCAGTGGTTGAAAGCAGGGATAAGATTCTGGTTGAAATGAACCGCCTGGTCATTTTAGAAAGCAGGTTCCGTTCTGGAAGCAATTTCAATTTGGAAGAAGCCCGTGCAAATCTTGAAGCAAGTTTTGCCAATGAGGCTGAGATTGTTTTCACTACTGTCTCAAGCAGCGGCCGTAAATTGTTTTCTAGGCTTACTCATGGCTTTGATATGGTTGTTATTGATGAGGCCGCTCAAGCCAGTGAAGTAGCAGTTCTACCTCCCCTTTCTCTTGGTGCAGCACGTTGTGTTCTTGTTGGGGATCCTCAGCAGCTGCCTGCAACAGTAATCAGCAAAGCCGCTGGAACATTGTTATACAGTAGAAGCCTCTTTGAAAGGTTCCAGCAAGCAGGCTGCCCGACAATGTTGTTATCTGTGCAGTACAGGATGCACCCTCATATTCGGGATTTCCCATCAAGGTACTTTTACCAAGGACGTCTTACTGACAGTGAAAGTGTTACTAATTTACCTGATGAGGCATACTACAAGGATCCTTTACTTAGACCTTATGTGTTCTATGATATTACACATGGACGGGAGTCACACAGAGGTGGATCTGTCTCCTATCAGAACATACATGAAGCACAAATATGTCTCCGTTTGTATGAGCATCTCCAGAAAACTTTGAAGTCTTTGGGTATGGGAAAAATTTCTGTTGGCATAATCACACCATACAAGCTGCAGCTGAAATGCCTACAACGGGAATTTGATGATGTTTTAAGTTCTGAAGAAGGGAAGGATTTGTATATCAATACTGTTGATGCTTTCCAAGGGCAGGAACGTGATGTCATTATTATGTCCTGTGTCCGTGCCTCTAGTCACGGGGTGGGCTTTGTAGCTGATATACGCCGAATGAATGTTGCTCTCACTCGTGCAAGAAGGGCACTATGGGTATGGCTTTGTTCCCTTTTTATGGCCTCATTAGTACACATGCAGGTTACTGCATGCACACACGATCTAAAGTTTTGGTTATCATTTTCATGTTTTGTTGTTTATCAGGTTATGGGGAATGCTAATGCGCTGATGCAGTCTGATGACTGGGCAGCATTGATTTCTGATGCCAGAGCCAGGAGTTGCTATTTGGATATGGACTCTCTTCCCAAGGAGTTTCTTGTACCAAAGGGACCTACTTATGGCCCATTATCAGGTAAGGTTTCCTCTAATATGAGGGGTTTGAGGTCTGCTGGGCCAAGACATAGGCAGTTGGATATGCACGTGGAGTCCAAGTCAGGAACTCCGTCAGAAGATGATGAGAAGTCGAATGCATCATTAATTTCTAGGAATGGGAATTATCGGCCCTTAAAGCCAACAATGGAGAATTCCTTGGATGACTTTGATCAGTCAGCTGATAAATCCCGGGATGCTTGGCAGTATGGCATTCAAAAGAAGCAAAGTTCTGCTGGGGTTGTAGCAAAGAGAGATTCATAGCAGTTGGCTTTTGTTGTCTGCAAATTCTCTTGGTGCCTTAGGGGAGCTTCAGGCATAATTTATTTTTCTTTTCTGATGCTTGCTCCCAGTGCCGAAAGCTCTTGAAGCATTAGCTCCTTTTGCTGATCTTGTGAATGGAACACAGTTAATTTGGAACAAGTTCCTGTTGGCTTATGCAGGATACTTTTCATTAGTTGAAAAGATCAGGGAAAAGAGGACCTGAAGAGACAGTGGCCAAGGTTGGTTGCTTTTACTGAAGATAAATTTTGGTTGGATTGGTTCTGTATGCATTTGGGAAGGTTGTGCAGAACCATGTGCCTAATCCTCTAGCTTACATGCTTCAAAAAGAAAATTTTTTATTAGATCTCCTGACATGGCAGTCTCCTGGCTTGACTTTTTATACATGGATCTGCACCGGGTTTACTGCATGTCCAATTACAAATAATTAAAGGGTTCAATGTGTGGGTTGACCAGCATTCTGCCTGCTTGGATATGTGAGCTGCAACTTTTGCCCTGTGAGTACCCTCCTCAATTCGACATTGCGTTAAGGCTTTGATTGAGTAGGAGTTGGTGAGAGCTTCCCAGTTATGCCCCTGACATTGTAGCTTCCCTCACACAATATAGCTGCTGACTCCTTGGATCTTGAAATGCTGATAGACTTTGTTCATGTAAAGCAATTCACATTTAAAAGATGCAATGTACATTCTTGGGATATGCAGAGGCTTAGGTTGACATCTGAAGGGATATTCAAAATCTGGGAGGATTAACTGAATCTCATTTCTTCCAGTTTTGGAATGGGCCATAAAATGCCAAATCTGTGACAAGTCGGTATACTTACAGTCAACATTCTGTATAGAAAGGAAGGAGAGTACAGGATCTATAAAAGAAAAATCTAATACCAGAGGCATTGGGGATGTCAGACAACTTGTACATACATCGTCAGCTATGGAATGAAACAATTCTTTCTGATGCATGATCTCATTCTTTTTTATATTTTGTAATTTTATTTTTACCCCTTTTTGCTGAAAGATAACAATCATTGTGTTAGGCTTCCTTTCAATTATATAGTTTAACAGTGTCAGTCACATTTGAATTTTAGTGTATGTCATCTTCTTGACATTGATTATATTCCATTATTCTCCAATTTGAACCCTTTTAATGCAAAGGTCAGCTTGAGCTTATAATCTTAATATCCAATTTATTGAATAATGTGCCTGGTGCTTTTACTAGTAGGGTGTTGGATTGTCATTTCAAAAGGGAGGAATAAGACTATGTGGTTTGAGGACTTATTATTTTTTATTTTTTGTGATGGGAAAAAGAGGGTTGGCGTTGGTATTTCTATGATTTCGTATTTTGTGATATGATCAGAGAGGCATCTGAACAGGGCATTAGTGTCCAGTGAAGAGTTCTCTATTCTGTGTCTGCTAACTATTTAAAAAGTGATCTATATGTGTCTGCTAAGTATTTAAACAGCAAGAAAGATAGCAAGATTGTTTCATATAGTTGATTTTGCTGAAATGAGTGAATATAACTTTTGTTCATATTTTGTTTTGTACATTCTATGCTTAGCATGGTTTTTTGCATTGTTCCTAGTTTCTCTCACTGATTGCTTTGCTTTTCAATTGATTTCTTTCCGGATTCTCAGCTTCCTGATCTTCCATTTGCATTTATCCATTCTCCACTGAAGGATGGATATTCCAGAGGCAGGCTCTGTAGGAGGAAGTGAGTGTAAGGCAGTTCAATTTGTTCTCCATCAGAGCCTTATTTTGCGTGGGAATTTGGATCGGCAAGTTAGCCAGAACTCATGGTAACACAGACTTGTCCATCTATACCAGATTAGCAGTCTTGCTCTCCTGCTATTGTATGTTAGTTACTATTTGATTTAGGTTGATATTTTATTTCTATATTCTGTTGATTTCTTAAATAGAAATCAGAGGACATTTGACGCAGCCAACCTGTTTGGAGAGTTCTTGAACAACTTGTATAGATGAAGGTATATCTACATGAACTAACTGACATAGGTTGACATTTGGTTTCTGGGTTGTTTTCTTAATTGAGTAGTCTATCATAAATTCTAGCATAATAAGATATTTCTGTCAAGTTGATGCGATCTGGTGATTCTGAAACAGATTAAAGAACTAGGATGTGCAGTAATGCAATTGAGAACAACCTGAACTCCATTGGAACTTATGCTGCGGCTTTGTGTTGGTGATTACAGGTTCCATCCCTGCCTCAATTTCAATTATTGTCTTTCATCCAAGTGTAAGTGTTCATTACATGAGTTTTTGGGGGGCCATAATCTAATAGAACTTGAAAATTCTGTCATGAATAAGATTTTATTGCGCAGAGCTGCTTCTTTTTTATTTATTATTTTACTTTATTTTTCCTGGTGTGGGTGTGTCGGGGGAGGACATGGTGTGGGTTCTGTTGTAATAGCCTTTGCTCGATTTAGGAATTGGACGTGCTTGGCACAACCATATCTATAGAACAATAAGCAGCTTGCTTGTGATTTTGCTTGCAAATCTCTAATTCCAACTACTAATATGAGAGTAGATTTAGGTGATATTGTTATTAGAATCCATATTTAGACATGACAATAACTAACTGAGCGTTGAAATAGCATTGATTTTTTTTCTCTCTGCTACAGAAGATGTCGGAATTCATGAAAAGTCAGAAGCTAATAGTAATACGGACACTTGAAAATTGGCTGTAGCTCAAGGAAATAGTGAAGAATTAATAAGAAAATGGCAAATGGTATTTTGATTTAGGAAAAAACATATACCGTTTCCATGGAATTAAAGTAAATAATTAGGGAATTTGCAGTATTTTGATAGACTTAAAAAGGAAATTGAAGATTAATATATATTGCTCAAAATCTTTTTTGCTCCAATGGGTTTTTTGGCCTATAGAATTAGCCATTTCTGCCATCTAGTTTTTACATTTGAAGGATTAAACAGAGTTGGTTTCATTCTATCTTCTTGTCAGTGTCCATTTTTGTGGGAACTTCTGAAGAGACAGTGAAACAAACCCCAAACAACTGTTTTTGACTCACTTTAAGTGAAAGCCACTTATTTGGACACAAAGGGTTTGAGATGAGCTGCATATTCCAGATTTATTGTTATTGGGACATTTCTTTAAGTTGTGATAATCCCTTCTACTTGTTTAGCATTTCATCAGGATGCCTAAATTTTATAAAGAACATTGTAGAACAAGGTGTGGCAAAGATAGCCGAAGACAAGATGAGTGAAGCACACCCAATTTAATTTTGTGTAGTGAGTAGTAACTACTAAATTCCTAATTTTTCTTTTAATAGGAAACAGCTACTGGATTTCTAAATATTGCTAACTTCATGCATTTCATATTTACCTATACATCTTTTCTGCAGTTTCTATAGCAATAGCAGTGCATTTAACCAATCTTTGCCAAAATTTCCGAGGTTGTATGTTAAAACTACTAAAGTTCTCATTTTTTTTTTCTAAATAGGTAAAAGGTACTGGGTTCCTTGATACAGGAAATACATATATTTCATATTTGCCTCTACATCATTTTTACAGTTTCTATAGCTATGGAAGAATATGTAAATCAAATCTTTGCCAATTCTTCTAGCATTAGAATATAACCAAATGAGATGTGTATCCTGTCTTCCTGCTTATTTTCTTTTATATATTTATTTTGGTGGAGCTTCATTGTGCTTGCATGTGTGCGCGTGTGTTTGGTTATGATGCTGGGATTATGAGGTCTATATTAGCGACCAACTCCTACTTCTGATATCTATCCATCAGTTGCGATTTCATGCGGGTGGATTTGTATTGCTATGATAAAATCATAATTGGCTTCTAGCATGGAGGAGCAAGAAACTTTAATTTTCTATTAGGGGAATATATTAGAGTCATCTGAATATTCCCCCACTTCTACTTTTTGAATCCTGTATCCTTCTGAATTTATATAATTTCATAGAAAACATTTACTCATGGATGCTAATTTTCCACCTGCAGGTTAAGTCGTTGGCAGAAGATAGTGTTATCATGGGGTGGGGTTGAAAGTTCAATTCTTTTCATGCTTATATGGGTTCTAAGCTGTAATTTATGATAATGTTATTAAATAATGTGGGAGGCACGGCAGAACCATGGTTGTAGCATTTTATTTTGGTTGGGGTTTGGAGATTTGAGGACTCAATCCCCCCAAAAGGCAAAAAAAAAAAAAAAAAAAAAAAAAAAACCCATAATCGGGAACGGCTCTACTATATGGTATTTCCCAGATCTTAAAGAGGTCGTGCTTTTATTTTTGACAAGACCTTGGTTGTAGCAATTTATTTATGGTTGGGGTTGGGTCATTTTTTAGGACTATAATCGTGTCCTTATGGTTTATGATTTCTGAAGAACTCTCATTTCTGGTGCATAATTGAAAATATTTTGCATTATTCAAATCATCTATACTCGGGGTGATGGAGCTATTTTGTATAGCGTTTCCCTCTATACGTACAATCGTGTTATACTAATTAGTAATTACCATTAACAATGATAATCTGGACCAATTTCATTTAGGGAAAAATTCTAGAATGAGAATCTCGCTCCGGCATTACTTTCCATAACCAATATATCATCCAATAATGGAGGACCAATCAAGCCTGAGATTGGAGAACGGGTGTTGTGGAATTTCCGATTGAACAGTGTAACTCGTTTCTGGCTTTGACATACCAATAATAATATTAATAGGTGTAGCAATTAATTAAAATTATAATTTGGTAAGGGTGATGACCGTCTTCTCTCATAGCTCCTCCATCTAGGTTTGACATGAAAAGGTAAGTAAGGTGGGCCGAAAGGAACATTAGGCTATTAGTTTGACCCAGCTCAGATTTAATCATGTGATGAGACAGACCGTAAGGGTTGCAAGACTTGGCTGGTTTTGGGGAAATCAATTGTAAGTTAGAAGTAGTAACACGTGGATACTTGTCCCAAACAGCTCATCGAACAGCACAGCTCTGCACATGAGAAAGCAACAAAAAATGAAAAAAAGAAAGCTAAGTTAATCCTTGCTTGAAGTAACATTTAACTAATGGGAAAAACAGTTGTACGCTGACACAATGACATGCTAATTGCCTAATTCCTTCATTTTTCCGTGGGGAGCACATTGTAATTATCATCATATATGGGCACATGTTTCATGTCCCCATGTTTTATCTGCTTCTGTATGTAGTATGTACCATACTACCATGTAGCTTTCATTCATCACCGGACCCATCGCCTTATGAATTATATAGTCCACCAGCTCCTACGGACCATGGCCCAATTGGTTCCACGTCTCTACTTCCCTGCAAAACAAATTAGTTATTTCTTTGATAGCTGGACTCATTTTTACTAGCTTGACTCACACAGGAGCCTGATTATTATATATTTGCTTGGAGGTTTTGTGCCATAAGTTTCACGTTCTCCTCGCCCCTTGATTAAAAGTGTGCATTTACCGATAAGCCCTTGGAAAAAAACCGGCTACCATGAAAAAAGGGCGTGGGTGTTTTTGACTTTTGAGGTTTTGGCTATGTTATTTTGAAAGAAATGGGTGAGTCCAGGGGGAAGGATCCAAAATCTCCCCCCAATAGAGTTTAAGCAGAAGCATTAAAAACAGCCGATACTATCATAATGACCATTGTCTCTGTCTTCCCTCTCAGATTTGAGCGGAGGTGATCCGATTCTGTTTCCTTGAAGACTTCTGGAGCGCACTCTTCACCCTAATCTCCTTCACTCGATTCATCCGATTTCTGTGCTTCTGGGCTGTTGAGGAGGAGTTGTCAGGTTATCGTCTCCTTTTCCTCGTTCAATCAGGTTATCTGCTCATCTTACTCTTCTTTCTCTGGATCTTGTTACTCGACACCATGGATTTTTCTCTTCACTTTTGCTTTCTATCACTTTCTTTTTCTTAAATTTCTTCGTCTGTTAAGTTGTTCAGTTTTGAATTGTTTTCAAATTATTGGATCTATTCAAACAGTCCTCATTTAATTTTGGGCCCTTCTGTAATTTGTTGATGTCTTGGATTGTCCAGATTGACTGCGGATAATTCCAAACTGTTTGCTCGTATAAACAGTATCATTTGCTCGTACACGGGCTTCTATTTTGTTGTTGATATAGCTCTCATATGATGGAATTAGGGTATGGGTTATCGTCAAATTCACTGAATATATATGATTAAATGGTACAATAGGAAGGAATAGGTAGAGTTTCTCTGAAAATCTAATCCGACTTCCTTGTCTAAATTATCTCATCTGCAAGAAACTTGGCAGGTCAAAATAATTCTGTGTATCCAGGACCATGAGTCATTCAATTTTTAACTGACGTGTGTGCTTCTTGCGGAAATGTGCTTCAGCATCATTCATCTAGGGACTGAGTTACATTGCTGGTTTCATGGTAGAAAATCAAATGATAGAACATTTGTTTATGTTGCATATGAAAGAAGGGGGTGAATCCAAACTAATTTGTGATCTTATCCTTAATTTTTTAAGGGTGGGAATCAGTACAGGATCTGGAGAACAGAAACAGAGATATTCTTGAGTGGCATTTTGACTCGTGGGTTTACAGAGGGTGGATTTGGTTTTGGGATTTAAATTTCCAAATCTATTGTTCGGAAAATCCTTTTGAGGGCGTTCAAACCCTCAAAAACTAGACTTCAAACAACAGCTTGGACTGTTACTTGAAATCTATACCACCCAGAATTTAGAAATTCAAATTTCAAATTCAAATCCAGGGTATCCAAATTAACCCCAAAAGGTGTTTAACAGTCCTATTTGTTTTATATAATGACTAGTATGATTATGTGCACTTCAGCAAATCAGGGCAGCAGATGGAAATTCCAATAACGTCTCTTATGAGCTTAGAGTTTTATGCCAGTGATGATGGAGATTTGAAAACCTTATTATATATGAGGGATAGTCCAGAATTCCAACAATATGTGTTTACTCATCTTTACTACGGAAAATGTTAATTCTTCACTGCTGAATTATCCTGATTCTTTATCCTGACTTATGTGGCAAGGGTAGTCTTGTAAAGTGATGGCTGTTTTCATTTTGAAATTCTTGAGAAATCGAATCAGGTCAAAGTTCAGTCAGAATGCACAAGATTGTTCTTTCACAAATCTAAATGTGCCTACATATTCTATTTAAAAGCATGTGCATATGTCTATCAGTCAAAATGAGCTGACAACAAGTTGCTATGTTCAGTTCTTTGGTTCTGTTCTCACTTTTGAATGGTTTATAACTAAGTGATGTGTACCTGGTCATTAGTTAAGATGGGTTTACTCAAGTTTATAACCATACAGGGGAGACTAAAAATTCCCAAAAAAATTTCTTCTTACCCCTTCTGAGTAACTGAACTGAGCATTCGTATGAAGTAAGTTTGCTTCATATTTAAGCAATTTTGAATTAAGATAGAAAGCGAAGTGGATGATCCTATTTTTGCTTGGCAAAAGTGGGAAGAAAACTAGCTTATGTGCATGTTTCTTATATTTATCCTGCTATTTTTGCTCTTTCTTTTGTATGGGAAAAGGTATGTCATTCTCTTTGACATACATGTTTGTATTTTTTGGTTCTTTTCATCAAATATGCAAAAAGAGAATCAGATGTATAGAAATAAAGTTGTTGATGCTATAAGTTATTTAAAGTTTCAACTGTTGATGTCAGGGATTCTCATTTTGAAACAATGAGTACTGGTCTAAAGAAATCTCCTTCAAATGGCTATGAGAAACCTTCAACATCTAAAGAACAGCAGGAGAAGGTATTATGATGAATATCCTGTTAGTACATCCATAAATATTGTGCATATTTCCATCTGCATCATTTGAGAGTCAAGGTCTGGGGCATGCAAGTGCCACTATAGGAGGGTAAAAGAAGACCTTTGAATTGAAGCCCATGATAATTATTGGTTTTGCAGATTAATGAGGTGAGAAGACTGATAGGGCCATTGCCAGATAGGTTGTCTATTTACTGTTCTGATGCATCAATAGCCAGATACTTAACGGCACGAAACTGGAATGTCAAGAAGGCAACTAAAATGCTGAAAGAAACTTTGAAATGGAGATCAGAATACAAACCAGAAGAGATTCGCTGGGTATGTTACTATTGATTTTTATCTCCTTTATTTGTAACTTGTCAGAATGTATTAATATAACATTTGCTGGATTGCATGTTCTGTGCCTGCTTGGTAAGACATTTTTTTTCCTCCCATACTTCATAGTACTATCTGCTTCTTGAGGCTGTATGATCTACTTGTTGCATCCTGTTGTATCTTGGTGCTGTTAAAGGTGGCAAAATGGGTTGAATAAGTATAAATCTGACCATGCTAGATGGGTCAAACCTAGTGCCATTGCTAGTCCCTCATTTTTTTTCTCCCATAGTTCATAGTACTATCCGCTTCTTGAGGCTCTATGATCTTTTACTAGTGGTATCATTCTGTATTGTGGTGCACTTAAGGCTGGCAAAATGGTTGGGTCAAGAGTTACTAATCCAAATCCGACCATTTTAAATTGGGTTGCAAAAGGTCAAACCTGAACTAAACCCCTTTTTTAGATGGGTCCAACCTAGTGCATTGCTAGCCCCTGTTTGGGAAAAATTTAGATATTGTGAAATTAAAAAATGTAAACACAACAGTAAGGCCAAAAAGTTTGATTAGACTTGGAAGAATTAATCAGAATTCAGTTTATGTAACTACACATCAGGGCAACTAGAACCCTTAAGCATGGGCAGGTTGGCAAGCTGTGTCAAATTTTACCATCTTTAGGAATGATTATGTTTCTTAAGACTTTTTGTACTCACAATTTCATCTGTTTCTTTGTCTTGTAGGAAGACATTGCTCAAGAAGCAGAGACTGGAAAAATATACAGGGCAAATTATATTGACAAACATGGGAGAACAGTTCTTGTCATGAAACCAAGCTGCCAGGTCACATCTCATACTCTTCCTTTTTCTGTGTGTGCATGGAAAATAAGCTCTCACTTTTTTTTGTTTCAAATTAAGATAATTGGTTCACTGGGTCTGTTATAGCTTCTGAATGGCATACTTCTGGGTCAATAATGAAGCAATTTTTAAATTGTCACATACATGAATGGCATAGCCAAAATTTCACATTATTTAACTGATTCTAGTTGTGTATGCTCACCACATGATGAATTAGAAATCCATTGCCTATTTTATTGCACATATAATAAAGAGAATCCTTGGTAAGTGTATTTATACTTTTTTTTTTTCAATGTATAGGATATATTAGTATTCATGGATAGGTTACAGTTCAGAGATACAGGTTTAATTTTTTCTTCGTTGCTTTGCCCCAATAACTCTCTCAAGTTGATGTTTGAATGTAGAACTCGAAGTCAACAAAAGGGCAAATTAAATATTTGGTGTATTGCATGGAGAATGCCATTTTAAATCTGCCACCCAACCAAGAGCAGATGGTATGGATGATTGACTTTCAGGGTTTCAATTTGTCAAATATTTCAGTGAAGTTGACTCGGGAAACAGCCCATGTTCTACAAGACCGTTACCCAGAACGGTTGGGTCTAGCAATACTATACAACCCACCCAAGTTCTTTGAACCATTCTGGACGGTAAATCCATCTTTTTTACATTGTTTCTAATGCAGTATCATGTATAGAGCATGTTTGCATGCCTCTCGCAATTATGGCACTTCTAATATAGGCCTTACCCTAGGTAACATGTAATGTGGGGTACAGAGGTGGTATGTACAGCTTTGGGATGGGAATTAGGAACTTGTAGCATCATCTAGAAGTTTCCAACCACAATTTGATAGGAGATCAAGATTTCAAGCAAGCTTATATTTTCAAGAAATTTTTTTGTGCTCTCTCACTTCGTTCAAATTGTGGGACATTTTGCAGTGTCAATATTTTCAAAATATTTTGTCCCTTAATACCTATTTGTATGAAAAGGCCTCCATGGAGCTATTGAAACTTTGTTCCATGGTTTGGATTTTATCCACGTCTGATTCCTAGATCATAATCTTCTAAAGAGCTTTCTCTCTCTTCCCCCCTCCCCTTGCTTCCTCCCTCCTTCTCTCTCCCCCCTCCCTCTTCTTCTTATTCCCTCCCTTGCTCACCCTCCTCCCTCTCTCTCTCTTCCTCTTACTCCATTTCCCTCTCTCTCTCTCTCTCCCCCTTTCTCCCTGCTATCGTGTAGAGGACTTCATGGATCAATTGAAACTTTGTTCTTTGGTCTGGATTTTACCAATGTTTAATTCATAGGTCATAATATTTGAAATGATTCTCCCTCTCTTTCTCTCGCTCACTCACTGCCTCTCTCTTTTCTATTGTACAAAAGGACTCCATGGATCTTTT
The DNA here is from genome assembly GCF_004353265.1 of Vitis riparia. Classification (NCBI taxonomy): domain Eukaryota; kingdom Viridiplantae; phylum Streptophyta; class Magnoliopsida; order Vitales; family Vitaceae; genus Vitis; species Vitis riparia. Next base: position 4,226,930 of record NC_048448.1, on the reverse strand, counting down.
GAAACTTTGTTCTTTGGTTTGGATTTTATCTATGTTCAATTCCCTCCATGGAGCTATTGAAACTTTGTTCCATGGTTTGGATCCACGTCTGATTCCTAGATCATAATCTTCTAAAAAACTCTCTCCCTTGCTTCCTCCCTCCTTCTCTCTCCCCCTTCTCTCTTCCTCACTCCCTCTCTCTCCCCCCTCCCTCTTCCTCTTATTCCCTCCCTTGCTCACCCTCCTCTCTCTCTCTCTCTCCATTTCTCCCTGCTATTGTGCAGAGGACTTCATGGATCAATTGAAACTTTGTTCTTTGGTCTGGATTTTATCAATGTTTAATTCATAGGTCATAATGTTCGAAATGATTCTCCCTCTCTTTCTCTCGCTCACTCACTGCCTCTCTCTTTTCTATTGTACAAAAGGACTCCATGGATCTTTTGAAACTTTGTTCTTTGGTTTGGATTTTATCTATGTTCAATTCCAAGGTCATAATGTTCTAAATGGTTTGGAGGGGAGAGAGAGAAAGAGGGAGATATTTCGAAGATTATGACCTAGGAATTACACATGGAAAAATGTCCCTCTCTCTCTCTTTTCCTGCCCTTCCCTCCCCCCCCCCCCAAACACTGTCTCTCTCTTTTTTTCCTTTCTTTTTAAACATCTTTGCATTAATGCAAAGTTTGTTTGCTGCTCTAATTACTTAGTAATCTTGCTCCTGATTTCAGATATTTACAATCACTTAATGGTGGTGGTCAATTGCCTACTTGCATCTCTGTGTGTTGGTTTGTTTGTAACTCCAAAATGAATATTGCAGGTGGTAAAACCGTTTCTGGAGCCGAAGACTTGTAAAAAAGTAAAGTTTGTGTACTCTGACGATCTCAATGCCAAGAAGATAATGGAGGACCTATTTGATATGGACAAGCTTGAGTCTGCATTTGGTGGGAATGATACTGTGGGTTTTAATATTAATAAATATTCTGAAAGGATGAGAGAAGACGATAAGAAGATGCCATCATTTTGGACAAAAGATAGTCATCCTTCAGGAGCCGCCCTGCAACCAGCCCTGGCAAATGACCCCACTTTGACTCCTATCAACCTACAGTCAGATTCTGATGCTTCAGACAAAGAGAGAGCTGAGAATCCCCCCTCTTTGACTCATATTAACTTACAGTCAGATTCTGATGCTTCAGACAAAGAGAGAGCAGAGAATTCCCCCTCTCATGGTGTAAATTCAGGAGAAGGTCCTCTAGACAACAATGTGCTGGTGAGTGATGAAAGCAGAAATGGAGCGGTAGGTATACATTAAGTTGAGTGAAATCATGAACTATGAGCCTGATCTTGGTTAAGATAAGGTTATGGATTTAGACTTTCTGACTGCTTGACATTTAGTTAGCAACTCAAAATCAAGAGAATTTCTGTCAATAATTTTGTTGAGATGGTGGCAAAACCTTTTGCCACCCAGAGTGAAGCAAATGGAGTTCAAACCAGGGATTTGTAAGGATTACATATTTTTTAAGTCCTCTTCTCATTGAGGACCTTCTCTCTATTTTGTTTTTTATTTTAATTTTTTAATTCCCTTTTATTTTTCTTCAATGTGACAACTTCATGCTGATATATGCAGGGTGGTTTTCCCTTTCATCATGCCTCGTTTAGTTCTCCATTTCTACCTTCCTCCCATATTCCCTTCTAAGTTCCTCCATTTCTGCATCTGTTCTCCCCCTCATTAATGGAAATAACTTCCCCATATTCCTGTTTCTCTCAGTCAGCAAACTATTGACATGCTTTATGCGAACCCCCCTAGAGTTATGTTTTATGCTTGGCATCCTGTTATATATAGACCTGAATTTTGATCATATGATATGAATATACCCAAGGACATGGCCACTGATTCTAAAGGAAAAGGAAAACAGACGTTTTCTGGAAAGTATTAGAGATCTAGTTTTCGTTGGGTATATATTGTACTTTTTGTTGAAATTCTAAGGTACGAAATTACACCTGCTGACAAACAAGTCCATGGAAGTAAGCCCTGGCCAAGTCCAGCTCGTAGTTAAAGACTTATGTTGAAAATGTAGATTTCATTTTATTTTTTTTGAAAATTGAGGTTTACTGTAAATTTTGAAACTTAAAAAAAATAAAATTTGAGGTGATAAAAATAAGGTTTTTTTTTTTTTTTTTTAAATAATTTTTATATGAGCTTTTACCTTTTTATATAGAAATTTTTATTTTAAAAAATAGAAAACAGAATTAGTATCCAACTCAAGCCTTAATTTTTATTGATGATACTTTACATAAAGTATATGGAACTATTGCTATTGAGCCCTTCAAAAGTGCATTTTGACAAATATGTTCCCCACACAGCGCATCTGGTCTGGACCCAATTATAATCCAAGGATAGGTCTGAACCCTAGACCGAAGCCATTAACTAAAGAGTGTCAGCGTGTCACGGTGGAGATGAATAACCAGAACAAACATTCCATTAATCTAATTTGGCAAAGTTCCAAATTTCAAAACTCATGGTTGATGATAATTGGTTGTCCCCATCCTTATAATTGATCCACATTCAACCAGAAGCATGAGAAACATCTATTCATGAACTGGGAAAAAAAAAACTAAAGAATATTCCATAGACTAGTGATTTTTTGAATCGTTTAGAATGTAAAGTGTCTTTGGCAATCCTTTTTCAATTCAAGGTAAAAGCCATACAGTAATTCATCCAAGATTTACACCAGGAAAATCTAGAGTCCAAAACGCAAAGAAAAAAACATTCATCATTTCAGTCTACAGATTTTCACGTCTCTATAATACGCCTAACCTCAAACATGGCAGGTACTTCAACTAGCCTTGATCAACCCATATAAAAATTACATAGACGCGTTACACAGCTGCCTAACTCCTTGTATGTTTCAAGCAACTTGCTCTTGCACAACTGCTACTTTGTTCTCCTAAATATGGAACTAATAGTATGAAAGATTGTGAATGCAATGCACTGAAGGCCCTACAAAACCAAACAAAAATAAATAAATGTTGAGCATATAAAAGCAGTTACACCCACCAGAAAACTGGTAAAGAGATTACCTGTACTTGAAAATCTTAATGCAACATATCATCCAACTTCTGCCTGTATTGAGCCAAACTCTAAATCGAGGGGGAAAAGAGATACATTAATTAGCAGAATAGAAGTTTCCATTTACGATATAGAGAAAACAAATAGAAAATAAAAAGCATAAAAAGTACTGGTAAACGTGAGTTACCAGTTAGTAACATAATTTCTAGATTCTTTTTCATGACAGAAGCAACAATTGCAAGGCCATAACAGCAACACCCAATTGAACCAAAGGTTGAAATAATGACCCAAAAGCCTAAGATTAATGAACATCAAGAAAGCTGCCCTGCAAATGAAAACTGGAGCAATAAAAAAAGGTAGGACTCTAGTACAGTTGCTCCATTTGTTTCAATTTAATTCATTCCCTGAAGAAACACTCATCTTACAGTGGCTTCCCTATTGAATAGCCAGATTTCAAGACAGCATAATGGTTGCTTAATTGCATTTCAGAGAAGAAACTTCCCCAAACAATCTTTTGTTCTACATTAATCTAGAGAATACATTTTTCCTACAGGTAGAAAAATGTTTCTGTCATTTTTGCCTGAATGAGGAGAAGCACATAGATCACCATAGAAATTACCATTGAAGCTGCCTTAACAAATACAGAGGAGTTCATGCATGCAACATCGATTCAAGGATTAAAATTTAAATAAAATTACTAGAAAAGTTGTAGAAATAAGACTACCAAAGTGTGGAATTCTAAAGGTTCTTGTACATTTGATGAGATGAAAATTGATTAGGATACTAATATGTTGCTACAATTTTGGCTTGGAATATATAAATCGGTTCTACCAGCTAGACAATTTCCCAACAATTCTAGACCACTTCTTAGAACCTATTTCAAGAGTGTAATCATGAATATGGAAGGGATAAATCAAGAATTATTATCTAGGCACCAACTCTAAAACAAGTAAATAGCAAGGGGGAGAATTTGCAAACCTTAGTGTAGGCATAAACCCCAGCTTCAGCAGGTCCTATAGGACTTCCCCTCCTGATAAATTTTCCCTCTTTGAATATGTAAAGCATGGGAATTCCTGTTGATAGTTCTAAGCTAATAACCTATCATAAGAAGTGAAAGCTTGTTAGAAACAAACCAGAAACCGCAACATACATGGTGAAACAAAGAATAGCTTATGACCTCTTGAGAAGTTAATTTGTCCAGATACATAATGATGGACCTCAGTGAATTCCCATGGGCAGCAATCATTATGTGCTTTCCAGACAGAAGTTGGGGTTCAATCTGCAATGTTATATTTCCAGGGTTAGATGCTTGTGCAAATTCTATGATTCTGTTATTAAAATTGAAGTTACGAATAAAAAGAAAGAGGTGTTGGAAAGGCAAATATTCATCCTTACATGTTCTCTAAAATAAGCTACAGCTCTTTCAGCGCACATTTCCAAACTCTCGCCATTGGGTGGAGGTATATCATAACTACGACGCCACTCATGAACCTGCTCCTTTCCATATCTATCTGCAGTTTCCTGCTTATTGAGACCCTGTAATTCTCCATACCTAAAGGAAAGAGCAGTTTGCACATCATATGCAGGACAATACAAAGTAAGGATAACATATTAGAGGAAGAACAATAAAAGGAGAACTGGAGAGATGATTACATTCTTTCATTCAATTGCCAAGCTGCTATAACTGGTATGGATTGCCTTTTGGTGTCTTCACTGTAAATTTGACTCCATGCTTTTGCCTGTTCACTCTCATTATGCATAATGATTGGCACCTGCTAGCATGTCAATAGCAGTAGGTCAGCAGATGAAAATGGACCAGGGAACAGATGTTATGAGGCATCAAAGTCACAAGTTTTCCCAAGTAAGCAAAATCTGGAATATTCAATGGTGGGGGCAGCTTGCTTGGAATAGCCTAAATGAAACTTAGTGTGTTCTAACATTTCAAGCAGTGTTTTAACTTTTCTTAGATTACCTTCTTACGACGGTGCTGGGTCATGGCAAGCATAGCAGTCATCTGTGAGCGAATTAAAGCAGATGTATAGATCATGTCAATGGGAATGTTGCTGATTCTCATTCCAGCTTCAAGTGCCTCTTCTACACCCTTCCTAGTTAAGGGCACATCAACACAACCAGTGAACAGGTTCTTTTCATTCCATAAAGACTCACCGTGTCGGATTAGGATCAAAGCAATTTCATCTGAAAAAGGAATATGTAAGTGTACAATTGCAACAAATCAGCAAGGGAATAATTTCGGCCTCCAAGTTATAAGAACATACTATTTACTACCTTGGTTACAAATTTATCTATGCCTGTTTTGTTGAGAAACTAAGGAAATAAAATGAGTTAAAACATTGAATCTTTAAGACATGGGAAAGACAAAACCTCAACTCTGATTCATTTAAGCCTAATAAATTCATCTGCCCTCTTGAGTTTTCAAATTTTCATTTTATTTCAGAAATCACATGAGAAAAAGAAAATGTAGGATTCAAAATCTCACTTTTTTCTTTCCTCCATTTTTTGGAAAACAGGATTCAAACTAAACAATCAGCATGTACTCATCACAGCTCACTGTTTCAACATCAAAATGAGATTAGGAAGACTTGCTTACTTGATTTCTTTGGTGACCCATTAGTGCTGTTACTTGAGGGTGATGACACTGGACCGGATACTGATGTATGAGCAGTTGAGGCTTGAATTACAGCAAAACTTCTCTTGCCAGAATTGCAACTTCCTCTTTTCAATAATCCAACATTGACTTTGGAACCCCTTGGAATCAATTTCACAGAAGCATTCCCAAACTCATGGTGAAAACCAGAGTTATTGAGAAATCCTTGAGAATGCAGGGTCCCAATGGTTTGATGAAATGCAATGGCAACCATTCTGAAAATTCAACAGAACCCAAGCAAATATTTAAGGACACACGAGAGAAATTTTGCATAATAAGACAAATAAAGCACACAGAAGGCAACACAGTACATCCTTACCTTCTTTCAAAGAAATAAATACAAAGGCACCATATACAAATCAAAGTAGCTTAAAGAACGACAGAACTCTGCATATCTTTTAAATGCCAAGAAAGAGGAAACGAGCTCATTAACATATAATCGAGGGTTTTATTTATTGTAATTGACACCCGCATTAGATTAACACGACCAATAATGCCATTTAAACACTGCCGATCATCACACAATTGAGGGTTAAATAGTTCGTAAATCGATATCCACTTGGCTTAACATCCATTACCAAAGGACGGATTCGTGACAAAAGAATATATATATATATTTTTTTCCCTGAAACCATTAAAGAAAATGGGTCTAAAACAACAAAATCAACGGAAACCTGAAGCTAAATTAAAGACAACCCAAATGGGTTTCCCAGGAAAGCAACACAAAGATCGCGCAAATATGCAGGTACATGAAAACCACAAATCACACAAAGGATCATAAATAAATAAAACAAACAAATGCAAAGAAGCGCACTTGAACAGAGAAGAGAAGAACCCAGAACCGCAAAAGAAAACTGAGAATTGAAAGCTAAGTGGGCATAGAAGATCTCACCTTTAAGCAAATATAAATAAGCAAATGAAGATCCTCCGGCAACGGAGAAACCGAGGTGGTAGAGGGGATGCAAATGTGGGTTGACGGAGAATAAAATGATCGAGGCGGGTAAGAAAAAACGCAGAGATGCACCAGACTGTCTATTCTCAACTGACAAAGATGAGAAAATAAGAAAACCAAAAACGAACTATCGAAGAAATCGTTGTCCCAAAATACAATCCAACTGCAAACTCATATGATGACAACCCTTCTCCCTTCACTGCCCCAAAACCTCCCTCAACACCAATGCCCTTTCGTCGTTTTATAGATTTGGCCCCGTGCGATTCTCGTGCTAGGTTTCACCCCCTTTGACCTGTCGCCTTCTCCTCTATTTCTTTTCTTTTATTTTATTTTTCTATGCATTCATATAACCTTATTTAATTAATAGTTTTTCTACCCCCCACCAAAAAAATGAGCCGCCTTCAAGGAAAAGGGTCAGAAATGACGCCGGATATTTTAATTAAAAGCTTGGTGAAAAATTTGGGTATGATTTGATAAAAAGAAGAAGATGACTGCCGCTATAAGTATACGTAATCTCTTATACATTCGGCTGAACAGAAGAGGAATGAAATTTGGTTCAACTTTTATTTTGGATTCTGTGGGTTTGCTATTTGTAAGTAAATTTGGCGTGTGGTCGAGGAAATGGACAATTTGAGGCAGATGGTTTTTGGGGCTCGGTTGGCTACAGTTTTAATGTAAGATTGTAAGGTAAAGCAGGAGGACGGCTGCAGATGAAGGTATGGAGACCAAATTCTCCACCAAACAAAGCAACTCCTCAAAGCCTCCAAACACCGCACCACCTAACGCCACCCTCCTATTTTAAGTGTTTGATGTCACGTGTTTCTGAATGAAACGAGTTCCGCCACCAAAAACAGAGCCCACCTAACCCCCTCCAGTTCAACTTTCAAGTGTCAACAATGGAAGGCTTTTCCAAAGTTGCCTTCCTAGCGCTGCCACCTGCCACAAACCCTGTAAGGGAGGCTGATTAATGTCATTTTCCTTGAAAGAATATACCCATTAAAATTCTTTCCTTCCCCCTTTCTCCTTTTTGCTTTTTTGTCTTTGAGAAGTCTCAAGAATAATTTTTTATTTTTTATAATAAAAAATTTAAAAATATATTTAACAATTAAAACTATTTTCTACTTTTTATTATTAAAAAAATAAAAAATATGATATTTTCATAAAATATTTTTCAATTGCTTTCACTTATTTTAAAAAATAATTATATAAATATATATAATAATTAAAAATAAAGTTATAAATATAAAAATTATTTTTAAAACATATTTAAAAATATTGAAAATAAATTAAAAATATTTTTAATTCCAAACAGATTTTTATTTTACAAAATATCTTAAAACAATTTTTAAAAAATATTATTAAAAAATAATTACCAAACAAATCATACGTTTTCACATTTTTTACTATCCTTCTCTTTCTTTTTCCCTTCCTGTTTGAATCCTTGGAATCTCCCTCAACAAGAAACTTCACACTAGACCCTAGGTCGTCCAGAAATTTAAGTTAAGCAATCCAACTACTTTGGGTTACTTTGGATGATCAAATTATGGGCTAGTCTCGTATTCCTATTTATTAATAAAATAAAAGGTAACCGTAACTAATATTTTACCAATTACTGTTTTTATTAATTTTTTTTCATTTTATTTTCTCATTTAAACTAATCGTCTCACTAAATTATTGTATTGTTTTGAACTTATTGTATCATCATTTTCTTTCATAGTTTTAATTAATATAAATACAAAAGAATAAGAGTTTTTTTCTTTTTTTCAAAATTTTCATATTATCATCAAATAAATAAAATTTTAAAAGTTACTATTCAAAAAGATGAAAAATTTCAGCACTATACTGATTAAAAAAAAGTGAAAACAAATAAGAATTCTTATAAAACTAAAATTATTATTAAAAATGAGAGTGAAAATATGTTAATAGAAGGAAGTTCTTCACAAGGATCGACAAAGAAAGAATTATAACTTTAAGGTCTTATAAAATAATATCAATAGTTATTAATTATTGATAATTTATATATTTATGTTTATAAAATTAATTTTGTTTGCTTCCGTGACATTTTTTATTTTATAAAATAAAAATTATTATTTGATAAAAGGGCATAAATATGATTTTTAATGAAAAATTTCCTAATGTTAAATAAAACTTATTTTAGTTTTTTTATATTCAAAAACAAAAAAGTTAATCCTATTATTTAAAATATTTTTATTCTATAACACCCTATCCCAATTTTCCCTACAACAAATGCCTAGAAAATGACCAATAAAATATTTTTGCTTCCGTGACATTTTGATTTTATAATATTTTATTTAAAATATTTTTATTCTATAACACCCTATCCCAATTTTCCCTACAACAACAAATGCCTAGAAATGACCAATAAAATATTTTGCTTCCGTGACATTTTGATTTTACAATATTTTATTTAAAATATTTTTATTCAATAACACCCTATCCCAATTTTCCCTACAACAACAAATGCCTAGAAAATGACCAATAAAATATTTTTGCTTCCGTGACATTTTGATTTTACAATATTTTATTTAAAATATTTTTATTCTATAACACCTATCCCAATTTTCCCTACAACAAATGCCTAGAAAACGACCAATAAAAGTTATTTAAACCATAATTATTGCAAGCAAAATCCTTGAATTCAGTGTGGAAAGAGGTACCGAGTATGCAAGCACAGTTTCTGAGCTTTGTTGCTCATGACATGGACATTCACCCTTATGAAATATTTGTCATTATTTTTATTCTTATTATTATTGTTCTTTACCCTAGCTCAGCCTGACAGTCAATAAGAATTTCCATCAAGAAATCAACATCTGTTTAAGCCTAGTTAAACCAGCAGAGCTAACAGCTAAGCTTGTGAAGAACATCTCGGGTGAATCACACTAAGAAGGCTTGGCATATTAGAGCAAAGAGTCATATGTGATGAGCAAAATCAGCCCAAACAACTTAAACTTAGCGTATTAGTCTCCTTTCATCTTTCGATTTAGAGGTTTCTTGCAATTGTAACTCTGGTCCACTTCTTCTGCATAGCAGGATTTCTAAAAGATGTTGGATCTCTAGCTCCTTCTAGAAACTAGGAAGATTAAACAGAAAAACAAAAAAAGAGAAGGAGAATGGAAGAATTAAGCAGGACAAAGGGGCAATGCAACACACTAGTGCCAAAAGTGACAGCAAGTAATATAATTTTAACGGGGTCCTTCAGCAAAGGAACACCACCAGAGTCATCCAAACACTTAAGATAACTTGATAAAACCATACATATATCATATGACAGGTAAAAGAAATGGTCCGGCAAGCCTAATCGATCAGACCCACAACAAGAACTAAAAAACATACTCTAATCTTCGAATTCCTGGTATTGCTGGAGAAGTTGGGTGCACTCAGACATTGGGTGATCCTTCAAGAAGCCCATTGAATTGGCGTAGCGGTTGTCTGACACAATCCCATTGTAACGGGTGAGGATCACAGCAGCACGGTCACGTCCTGGGTCAACTGATGCACAATCACTCTGGGGGCTGCTAACAAGCACAGCATCACAAAGCTGATCCTCATGGTCTTCTGTGACCATGATCTTGTAAGTTCCTGTTGAGTCTGTTATCCCCTCAATGCTGTATAGTAGTTGCATAGAGTTCCTGTCCTTGCATTCCACTCTGACCTTGGCACCTATTGAGTACAGATACAAAAATATCAATGCTTATTGCATATTCACGCACAAACTTTAGATCAGTCGATCAGTCTGGGATAAGAATCCTATGAATCCAACCATCTAGACCACCTCCTGGACCAACTATATTGTTGTGCTCTAACTTAACCTTGCATAGATAAAGAGTTAAAATGAATTATAAAATAGTAATTGATCAAACTTGGCATCATAAGGACTTCTTAAATAGGATCAGCTCTTTGGTGCCCTCTCCACCAAGGTGGATCATGCATTTACATCTATGGTATTTGGGACATTTCTCTCTATAGTCGAAATGTAACCATATGTCCACATGTCTACCACTCACTTGGTAGATTACCATAGTTTATCTTCAAAATGTTAAGACCCATACAAGTCATCAATATGCATCCCATGTCATTGGCATATAAAACAATTCTCCACATGACACCTTTATCCACCTGTTTAGGCATTCATCAACTAGTCAAAGTTCCGTATTGTAAAAATACAGAAGAATTAATTTATTATGAGAGTTAGGGTATAATGCAACACTAGCTTACTCCCCATGATTCTTCTCTACACACAAACAAGACTAGTATTGCATATAAATTCAATTCACAAAACACTAACTGATAGACACGAGTGCAAATGTAAAACATTTTATGTCTGTGTACTAATGTACACCATGCATATGAATGATCTATAGCAGATATCTCCTGGTGACTAATCTACCTCCTACATTGGCACCTTTTCCGACTCAATTGCCAACCTTTCCCCCCACTTTTGATTGCAGATCTAATTGTGCATAACTATGGGCTCCAATTGCCCATAAGTAGATTACCACCCATATAAGTCATCAATATGCATCCCATGTCATTGGCATATAAAACAATTCTCCACATGACACCTTTATCCACCTGTTTAGACACTCATCAACCAGTCAAAGTTCAGTATTGGAAAAATACAGAAGAATTAGTTTATTATGAGATTTAGGATATAATGGAACACTAGCTTACTTTCCATGATTCTTCTCTACACACAAACAACACTAGTAATGCATATAAATCCAATTCACAAAACACTAACTGACAGACACGAGTACTTCTAAATGTAACCAACATCTTACGTCTGTGTTGAAACAATACACTAAGGCCACTAACGTACACAATGCATATGAATGATCTATAGCATATATCTCCTGGTGACTAATCTACCTCCTAAATTAGCACCTTTTCCGACTCAATTGCCAACCTTTTTCCCCCTTTTTGGTTTCGGATCCAATTGTGCGTAACTATGGGCTCCAATTGCGCATTATGCCCCCATATGATATAATGGTCTCAAATTTCCTGTATTTATTAGGAAAGCAACATGCAAAACTCATATAAAACATAGCATATGCCCACATTTAGGCCCATGCTGCTCTCCACTCCCAACAAATGCACAAATCTGGATAATGACGGATCTCTAATACATTATTTGCGCGCAAGAGCCAATTGCACCTAGGGTTAAATCAATGCAAGACCAATGATTGATCACATCTTTCAGTAATTTTTTTTAAAAATAAAAATAAAAATCAGCCTGGTATCTGAAATATCAAGATTTTCTAGCACCAAACAGAAGCAAAAAATTAGAACTTCTTATCAACGGCTGTTCAGCAGATAGATCGAAGCCTAGATCCGTAGCAGAAAAATACATCAAATCCCAAACACATCACCCACGGCGCACATCAGATGCTACACCACAAAGTAGCACAAATCTCATATCTATTCTAGAATATCAGATCAATGTAAAAAATGACAGAGAAAACGAAAAAGGAAATTTTACAAAAACAAATTAAGAAAGATGGATGATTGGCACCGGCAATGTAGGTGGTGGCGGAGGTCTCGAAACCGGCACGGCAGGTGTCGCAATAGACCCGACCTTGTAGCACGAACGGCTGCGAAACAGGGCGGCCCGCGCTAACGAGCGCCGGGAGCACACAGAGCGCTACCAAGAGCATTAGTCTCCCCATGCTTCACAGTGAGATTGAAGAGAAGATTGTACACTCTGCTCTACCCTCCAGTCACTGAAGATAAGTGAAGGATGGAATAAAGCGGCTGGTTCTGAGCGTCGTGAGCGATCTAGCGGCACACTCGCTGACGGCGCGCCACGTAATGGTTTAGTGGTGTTGTGGTCATTTCACCTATAATGTGCAGGGTTGTTAACGTCTTTTGCTTTCGTGCTTTCCGTTGGGTGAGTATTGATTATCCTGGTTAATTACGTCCATGCCATTCTTTTTAAAGTGATTTTGGGGGGTTTTGTTCAAAATATCGCGTAAAAGAAGATTTGAATCATTTGATTAGCATATACAGGGTTGCATTGGATTCCAGCTGTCTGTGTCGGTGCTCTGTCCAGGCCCCACACAATTGTCTCCTAACTTTGCTGTTTCTGTTTCCCAAACGTGGCAAAAGATGAGCATTCTTGACAACTTCAAGCCCACGGCCCAGACTTGTGTTCTAGATACAATATCTGTGAATGGGCCTGAAACACCTTGGGTCTCTTCATTTTCGAACAACAATCCCAAAAAACGGCCCATGGACCGTCCATTTTTCCAGTTTCCGGTGTAGAAGAAGAATTGAGCCCATACGCATTATTCCACTCATGTTGCACGTTCCAACATAAATCAAAGATATAGAAAAAATTGTTTAAATAAATTAAAAAGAAGAAAAAAGAAAAAAAGAAAACCAATTGAATCTTCAAAATATTACATCAGCCACACCTTCCTACCCGAGGTTACCATCACGTAAACACAGCTTTTGAGAACTTTTGCTTTTAATTTTCAAACTAGCTTGGCAGTCTTGTTTGGATGCTAAATGTTCAAATAAGAAATTATAGATGGATTTGAATTTCCATGCATTCATAAATAGCCACTGCATCCCAATCATTAAATTTCTCAACCACTGTTTATGATTTGTCATATTTCCGTGGTCAACAGCCGCTACACCGCAAATCTTGATTGTGAATTCAAAGATTTTTAATGGAATTGAAAAGGATGCTCTTTCTCCTTCTAGTGGGTCAAGCTATCAGTCTGCAATTCCAACAAGCCCACCCACCACTGCCCCGCATGTTACGGAGCTCGGTGATTCAGGGAACTTCATAGATCATGGGGCCGCTCGATCAACAACATTGGAGGTTTTGAATCAAAATGATCATATTTTCTTCTATTCTGATTGCCTAGTGATCCAAAAAGTATGTTTAGGAACAGCCTATTTGCATGGCAATGAACCCCTTCATTCTATGGTTAGGGGTTTGTTTTATCAAACGTTACATTCTTATTTCTTCACCAAACCTTTGTAGAGAAATTGAGTGCTCTACTGGTTCTATATGTTTTCCTCTTGTAGATCTCATCCTCGTTGCCAATGTCCTCTTCTACACAGTAGGGTAGAAAATGTATCATCTTTATCATTATCCTTGTTCGTAAAAATAGTCATATTATATATAACCTTTGATGTTATGGATTAAAACAAGAATTCATCTATGATACTAGCTATTACTACTAAACATTCTTCCACGTTACTTATTTTACAACCGCAAGTCTAGCTCGTCCAATCTATCAGATGTCCAGGAGACTTTGGCACGCATAAGAAAAAGGCCAAGAGGAAGGAATTCCATGGATCCTTTTAACCATAAGATGCTTCAAGGCAAAAAAGTTAAGAACAATAAATAGGAAAAAGATACCAAAGCAGAATTGTCAGAAGGGAAGAACTAGAACCAGTTTACCAATGCTTTGCTGCCTGCTAAAAATTGTCATCCAACCAGAAAGAATTATGCAATCAAAATGTTTCAATTCTTTGAGTTTTGTGTTTTGTGTTTTGAATATGATTTAACCAAGTTTTTTTGTAGACTTCAAAAGAGTTCAGATTTTGAGCTCACGTTGTAACTACGGAATTTTCCCCACTTGATGAGTTATAAGCCCAAGAACATTGTAGTTGAGCAAAACCAATGTCGCATATTGGTGGCTTGATTGGCTATTAATATCAAAAGCAAAAAAAATTGGAGTTGTCCACTGATATATGTGGTAATGGAACACTCTTCTTGGTCCATTGTGCCAGTTAGTTGAGTGGGACGTTCACTGGTTTTCCCCACTGCCGCTGCAACCTCATCTTCGTTGACTTGTAATGTCTCTGAGGAAGCAGTAGTGGTGGCTTTCCTAAAGAAGTTGGTAAACACAACCATCATCATAAATGAATATTTTTTCTCCCACTTCCACTTCCACTTCCACGATATAATAAACAAGCCTGTTCATTCGATTCTTCTGGGCACATACAAAAGCAGGCATCTCATTCTCTCCCACCCACCCACTCACGTGGATTCCCCTTTTCATTTCATAATCTATTGTCTTTTTAGTTTTTCGATAATGGTGATATCCATTTCCAATTTGTACAGATTAATTTATCTGTATTGAATAGGAAGGTGAGAGACGCCTACAAGTCCTTAGGTCTATATGGATGGTAGTAGTGCTTGTAAATTTATTTACAGAAAGGAAACATTATATTATAGGAACCAAAAAAGGAAAAAGGAGCAGCACAAGAGTTAGCGGAAAGATACAAGGAAGGTACCATTGCTAGCTTGCCAAAACTCTCACAGAATAAGCTTTACCCCTTCCATGAAGACTTCACTGTTAGCAAAATTCCATAAAGTCTGAGCTGGTATGGACATGCAAGAAAGGCCAGCTCAGTACATTAAACTATAGTGCCAAGCTTATAATGGGAGACGGCAGCAGGAGAGAGCAAAGAATTTTCATTTTTCAACTAATTCAAACATGTATACATGCCCTTAGGCTAATATGAGGAAGAGCTTATCTAATATTCAGTCTCTGTTTTACAGAATCGAGTAAAATATTATGCCCCTTATTTTTCCTATTGATTGTGTCATCATCCTATTGCTTGATTTTATGTATACTCAAATAAAAGGATCCTAACCGAAAATATCATATTTCAAATGGTAGACTTAATCCAACTCCATCTCTAGGCTCCGCCTGCCAACTAATTTTATAATTGGTCTTCCCCATCACGATCATGTTGAAAAGGAACGTGACCTAACTCTCATAAACTTAAAAAGCAGAATATTGACTGCAGAAGTTGAATACTATTTTGTCTGGAGTTGATACATTACATCACCCCCCTAGCTCAAATAAATTAAGACTTGCAAATTCAACTCTTCAACCAATGCAGATCATCAACTCCTAATTATGGGTCACAGTTTCCAGATTGTTGACACCGAGCGGGTAGTCAATATATATGCATGCGATCCCAAAGCAGGCCAGTACATCCAATAGTGAAAACCCAAAAGAAAGATCATATGACGGGCGCCTCAACAACTAAACTACTGAGCATTCTATGCGCAGCCTTTTCTTGTATACTGTCTCTTTCTTATGGGAGAGTAAATCCCAATTTTCAAGTTAAAGCGGTAAATCTTGGAGGTTGGCTGGTTACAGAAGGTTGGATTAAGCCATCTCTCTTTGATGGCATTCCCAACAAAGATTTCCTGGTTTGTGCTACATGACTTTACTGCATGCCCTCCTATTCATAGTCCATTTCTCAGTTATATTGCATCTCCTCTAATATGCAGGATGGAACTGAACTCCAGTTCAAGTCAGTAACAATTGGGAAGTATCTCTGCGCAGAGACGGGAGGTGGAACAATCATAGTTGTGAATCGAACAGCGGCCTCGGGCTGGGAAACATTTAGAGTAAATTAGCTTCTTGTATATGATTTGAATCTATTATTTGCTAACTTGATTGGAGTTGATTGAGGCATTCTGTTCCTTGCTTGGGATAGTTGTGGAGGATCAATGAAACCGCTTTCCATTTTAGAGTCTTCAACAAACAGTTCATGGGACTAGACACTGCCGGCAATGGGATCGATATAGTAGCAGTTTCAAACACCCCTGGTGGATCCGAAACATTCCAGATCGTGAAGAACCCAGATGATTCGAAGCGGGTGCGAATCAAAGCACCTAATGGGTTCTTCTTACAGGTGATTGGCTTTCTTATTTTGGTCATGGATATTTGTCCTTGGAATATGCACACAAGATAACAAAATATAGGCCTTGGTTTACACGCCCTCCAGCTTCATATGCGTTGTTAGTTTTCAACTAGTTCTTTATATGCCGACACAAAAACAGCCAAAGAAGACTATTATTTGGGAGTAAGAAAAATGAACGAACTTGACGTTTTCTGGATTTTACTTTCAATCATTTGATTCATTTCGGTCAAAGCCCCAATGACATGAAATACTGAAAAGTGAAAACTAGCTACTGCCTGACTTCATCCAAAATTTTTCTTTGAATTAATAAGAAAGTATTTCAACATCAAGCCCTAAATTCTAGTTTGTTCAAGAGATTCAGAATTTATTTCCTTGAGTTCGTGGTGCTATCCAAACTCCAATTGCCCACAGTTAGAGCAGCAGTTTTCTTTCAATCTTGGCGTTGAGACATTTCAGATTTTAGACGAAGTGAAATTGACATACAGGCGAAGACAGAGGAGCTGGTGACAGCTGATTATGCAGGAGACGGTGGATGGGGTGATGATGATCCCACGGTGTTTGTGATGACCGTCAATGTAGCCTTGGAAGGCGAGTTTCAAGTCACTAACGGCTATGGCCCAGACAAAGCTCCTCAAGTCATGAAGGTAAGAGACATGCATGTTATAAGACCAGGTTCATTTACGACCTTTTTTTTTCTATCAAATTGTAGGGTTTAATTGTTTCTTACACTGCTTGAAATCTTGCCATGTTTTTGAAGCCAAATGCCTTTTTATCCATTGACTTCTTTTTTAATAAAAAGACTCCAATGGGTAGTCCACTATCATCAGGATGTGGAAAGTTTTTCACCTCAATTCTCCCAGTCAACAATTGCGAATCCACCAACACCTTTCATCCTTGGATATGCAAATCCACGGACTCATCAATTCTACCATTAATTTTTAGACTTGTGGTTGTTATTCCAACGTACATAACAGGAGCACTGGAGCACATTCATTGTGGAAGATGACTTCAAGTTCATATCAGAAAATGGATTGAATGCAGTGAGGATTCCTGTTGGATGGTGGATAGCAAGTGATCCAACACCTCCATCTCCTTTTGTTGGAGGGTCTTTGTACGCCCTTGACAATGCCTTCACTTGGGCTCGGTATGTATATTTATTATTTAATTTCATCCAACGCCACTATCTAGGGCCTGGGACCAGGGCTGATAGTCATATCCAATCTTGGAATTTGCGCTGGGACTTTTGACTAGTTGGCCTAAACTTACCCCCCAGAAACTCTTGCCACAACCCAACCCAACGAAGGGTCATAGAGGTCCTAATTTCTCCTCTCAGGCACAAACTTTAGCATGCACTTGAAGTTGTCTTATTTTATTAAATTTGTCCCCACTATTGCTCTGGCAAGATTGGCTAGTTTTAAATCTCAGCAGGGATTGTTACAGGAAAGCCATTGGTAACAGCAGATGTATGGTATTCTCATGTCATCATGTGCAACCTAGGCTAATGTGACCTAATATATTGGCTGAATTAAATGTGCCAATGGAACCAGCTGAACCCCAAGCTTTGCGTTGAAGCCAATTAAGTGTTTCCAAATAGGGGAGTTCAAGCGCCATGGCTTAACAAGTCAAGATGCAACAGACACGAGAACTAGGCATTATGTAGCTGTGGTAATATATTCCCATGGGATAACAAAAAGGAAAGAGTTGCAAATATGAAGTATGTATGATAAAAAGAATCTGGTAACTTTTAGAATCTACTGCCATCATAAATTTGGATTACTATAGATATAAATGTACCACTTACCCACACACACTAAAAAAGGGAAGAATTACTTTAATTAGCATGCTAAATTCAGCTGGGAGAACCAGTTGGAGTTCAAAGAGTAAAATGAACCAAACTTGAATATACTAGAATTAGGCTGTAGGACTGGTTGTTTCAATTCATGCTTAGAAAACTGACTTTTCTTCATCTGGTTGTGTTGCTCTGTTTCCGTTTCCAGGAAATATAAGGTGAATGTTATAATTGATCTACATGCAGCACCGGGTTCTCAGAACGGTTGGGAACATAGTGCTTCCAGAGACGGGTCTCAGGAATGGGGGAAGACTGACCAGAACATACAAAAGACCGTGGCCGTTATAGAATTCTTAACTGCCAGGTACATAACACAAACAGTAAGCTTTCTATAACTGGGTAATGGAATAGGTCAGGATTGAACCTTGTTTTCAACTGCTATTATGTTCAAAATAGGTACGCCAACAACCCCAGCCTTTATGCAGTTGAGCTGATAAATGAGCCTCTATCACCGGGAGCAACTCTAGAAATGGTTACCAAGTACTACAGGGCCGGTTATGAAGCTGTGCGGAAGCATTCTTTGACAGCTTATGTGGTCATGTCAAACCGATTAGGACCAGCTGATTCGAGGGAGCTCTTTCCTCTCACCAGTGGCTTAAGTAGAGCAGTCATTGACGTCCATTACTACAACCTCTTCGAAGATAAGTTTGACCACATGACTGTCCAACAGAATATTGATTTCGTCAACACCAACAGATCAGCACAGTTGGGGCGTGTAACCACTTCCAATGGGCCTCTCACTTTTGTTGGTAAAGTACTCATGCCTGAAAATATTGACTTTGTAGTTTTGTTTATCAGTGGATTCGATTAATGAACTAGATTGATGTTTAATGCAGGGGAATGGGTGGTAGAATGGAAAGTTGAGGGAGCTACAAAGAAGGACTACCAGAGATTCGCAGAGGCACAATTGAAGGTGTTTGGGCGGGCAACTTTTGGGTGGGCTTACTGGACTCTGAAGAACGTGAACAACCATTGGAGCCTAGAGTGGATGATCAACAATGGTTACATCAAGCTTTAGACTTCAACACCATTATCAATTTACATTTGCAGTTTTTGTGTTATAACTTATTACCATTGGAAAGAAGAAAAGGGCATCTCTGCAACATGCTCAAGGACAATTAATGGAGTATGGACTACTAAACACTGTGACAGACTCATGAATATAAAATAATGGTCTCCATTAATTTTCAAATACCCATAAGATAAGCAGGTCGGAATCCATCTCAACATTCACAGCTTGATTGGTTCAACATGGGCTTGCCCATGCACACTAATAGAGACCTGGTTAATCCACTTGGTTGGTCATGAACATCCAACGGATCAAAGATCTATAGTAAACTGTAATCTGCATTTTCAAAAACGAAAGCAAAATACACCCAAAAGCTGGAAGCCTGGAAGCAGGCATTTAATTGGTCCGACTGTTTACCTTTAGAGAAGGCATTGCCTCGTTTAAAAACTCCAAACTGCTTGTGAGAGTCCCAATCGGCGCAATATTTGAGTATTGGAATTCAGTCATGGAACTAATAACTAATAAGAGAGACCGCAAATAATGTGTCCGTTGTGTGAATTGGGCACTAACCCTTTACTACCACAAATGAAACCCAGAAAAATAAAATTCAGAGTGGAGTCCATGGCAAAAGGGGCGGCAACCTTTATGCTAGCATCACAAAGTTGTGGTGAATGCCCCTCTTTGGTGGGAGCATCAATTACCACAAATGGGATGAGATTTTATATTGAACTATAATGAAAACACCAAAAGTAAAAACAAAAAATCATCCCAGCACAACCGAATCATGTGTTTCATGAACTAGCCTAATGATCATCATGGTTAAGGAAGATATTTTTTGGTAATGCTGGTGGGTGCCCCTACCATTCAGTACTAGTCATCGAGGAAGCGACTTCACCATCCCCACACCCACTTTTGGATGTACTTAGGACCTAAGCAACTGCTTTGCCTAACCATTTCTTGCCAATTCAAGGGAAATAAATGGTCATGACATTAGCATACCTCATATTCAACTGGGCTATTCACATGCGTGGGTTCCAAGGTCTAGAATGGAAGACCATTAATTAAAATGGGACCCTTTAGAGGACCCTCATAGCTAACTTTAAAATAATTGCTAGATCCAGCTACCAATATTATTTGATGGAATGTGACACAGTCACACATACCGCTAGTAAAAGGGGAAAAGATGGAAATGATAGAGACCAAAGCTGGGAGCATTTTGCATTGTGAAAGTGGTGAAACCCAAAAGCAATATGTGGTAAATTTTGAAAATCCTCATCTGCAACTGAGCTGTTGAGTTAAACAATGTGCACTTTTGGTAACCAGCATCAGCATAAGCATAAGCATCTTCCACTCACAAGTCTTCTTACATTGTATTGTGCCATGGAGGTGAAAAAGTGTGATGTGCTTTCTTTTCTTAGCACCTTTAGGTGACAAGAGAGAAGAAAAGTGGGTTCCCTTTTAAGGAGGAACCATGTCAAATCTTTACTAATGATGTCCAATATGTTACAAAGACTTGGAAAGCCAATTTTATAATAGACAAATATTTAAGGGGAAAGTGTAGCCTGACTTCCTTGAAAAAAAGAAATGTCGACATTTGAAATTTGTCAAAGGTGATCTAATGGGAAAATTATGAAAATCTATAAAGTCTCACAAATATTCCCTATGTTCTCCTAATTGATTCATTATATATCCTACCTTCTTCCCTAAGTGACCATGAGTTAACACATCTAGAATCAAATTTGTTGGAAATGACTCATTTCCCATTGCTGAAAAGCAGCAAAGAATTATAACTTTCATTTACCTCGACTTCGTACTAAAAAAAAAAAAAAAAATTACAACAATTGATGATAAAAACAGATATTCCTTACTTACAATTTAATCATTTGAGCTAAGTATCTTCAATAAACTTTAAAGATCCAAATCTCTTTGGAAAGAAATGAAAGCATCCAGAAACTAATATGGTGAAAGTTATTTTTTTCCTCCTGCTAAGATACGTGATCTGTCTAACAGATGATTTTCATTAGTACCAGACATGACACACAACAAAAAATAATCAAACTTTCCCTTGATATGATCTGGATGATGTGCTTACACATCAACTATTACTTTGTTAAAAACATTTACCCATAACAAAGATATAACTCCTGCTTTGGAATCTCTTAGTATAGTACTTGGGCAGATTTTCATCTTTCCACTCTGTTTCTTGTAAGCTGTAACCATCATGGGCACTTTTAATTTTTCCTTTTCTGTGTCACCCGATATGGAAGCTAGTACTGGTAGCCTCAGTAACATCTTTCCAGTTGAAATGACACCCTGCTTGTTGTAATGGAATAATATTTTCTTGGAAATCAGAAACAAAAAAGGACATCCAAGTGGGGACTCAGTGAGGAATTCCCTAGTGCTAGTCTTATGAAGTAACTTATTACTTCATCTGGTGTTTGGGTACCCAAATACCCCCCAAGTCTCCTGTCTCCATACTCAACCAGTATAGCTTGTTCGTATTTTTGTACTTGATCTTAATATAATGGTGTGAATCAAAACATTACCATAAATAATATGATTAATGGCACTATGAGTTACCAAAGCCTTGTGGGGTTTCTCTTGAATTTTGTTGGGTCTCTGAAATTTCATTGCTAGGATTAAGAAAATGGATACTATTCTGATTAAAAATATATAAAAATCTCAAAAGAGGGAAGTAGAAAACCTAAAGTGGTTGAGCAAGGGACCGGATGTGTAGATTTGCCTTGAATGTTAGCCACTTGAAACTGCCAGTCTGGGAGTCAGAAGGATGTGGCTGGGTCCAACTCAAGGCTGCATTATTAGCTTCTATTTCTTTTCTGGGATTTGGTTTCTTTCCATTTCGGTATTGCCATCTTTGGCTGCCCAAAATCCTATTCCCCCATTTAGTGGATGAGGATCTTTCTATACACCATCCTACAAAATTTGAGTCCTAGATATGCCCCAAAGGTCTTCTTGTCATCTCTGTCGGTTGCTCACCATTATACTCTTCTTATGGCACCTCTTTAAAATGAAGTTCACACCTCATAATGAGGAGGGTGCCCCTTCATCTATGTCTTAAGATTTTAAAAACATGACAGATATCAAAGTCCCATTAATACTAATAAATGGGTTGCATCAATTGAGTTAGTGACACCATATTTCTTGGTTGTTTGATTGATGGAAAGCCGTAATTTGAGGAACTAAATATAATAATCATGCATTTTAAGGTTGTAATACGAAGCACAAAATATAAGAAAAAGCACACAATTTAAATTCCTAACTTCGAGCCCCGAATTCAAAATTTTAAATACAAAATAGTGCCTATATTTTAATTTTTAAGGCTGTAAGTCCATTTAGATCCGGTGGCCAGACCAGGGTTGGACCCCACAAATAATTGAGGCACAGTGGTGACAGGCGCTGAAACTGACACTTCACACGGACAGATCCGCTTACTGGTCCAGTCGGTCGTACCAAGTTTTACATTCCCACCTCTGTAAGAGTAAGACTGTAACTGCCACTTGTTTTAGTTTTCAGCTTTTCACACACGCATGAAACATATCACACACCTCCAAACTGGTGCCAACATCATAATAAAGCGTAAAAATCCATATCACGGACTAGAATATTTTTGTTATAAAAAATTAAATAAACTTTTTCCAAGACCTTTGATAATTAGCCCAAATATATATATATATATATATATATATATATATATATATATATATATATATATATATATATATTTATGTTTTTATTTGAAAAATAATCTATTCTTTACATAAATATCATCAACTATTTTAAGTATTTATAATTTGTTTTAAATGAAAATATTATTTTAAAATAAAAATAAAAATAATAAGAACATTTTTTATCAAAATAAACCAAAAAAGAATGCAAAATTAAATTTCCAAAATTCTATGAACAATAATGAAAATATTGCAAGGTAATGGAATATTGGAGGCCAATTTTTATCATAATCCATAAAAATATTTTAAAAAATTAAGAAATGATAAAATAAGTAATAATATACATATTAAAATTATTTTATTTTAAAAAAAATATATGTATGATAAAATTTAAGATATTTGGTAATAATAAAATATGTATTGATAAGAAATATAAATTTTGATAATGTATTCTAATACTAATGTAGGTTAAATATTTGTTTTCATTAAATATTAATAATTTTTATAAATTACATTTTAATGATTTCATCTAATACTAAAATAGGGACAAATGTGGTTCCATAATACTTAAGGATGAAAGAATACTATCTCGATGAAAAGAATATTAGCATCATAATTTAGAGTATTTATAATATTGATAGTAATTATCAACATGTCATGCATAGGTTTTATTTTTACTTTGTTCACTATAAAAAAACTCCAAGTTCACCCATGTGTTTGTTTAAAATTCTTATTGCATCTAATTTACAATGTCATACGACATTTGTATAAGAGAATAATATACCATAACCATCAAAACTTAAACTTTAGTTTATCTCGTGATGTGAACAAAGTTGTTAATAACTTATGATATAAGGAGTATAAATGTTAGATTTGTTTGATGAGTGACTAAGATCCTATTTTCATGGTTTTAAAACCGTAAAAAATGACTCATCGTCAAATGTTGTCATCTTTAATTGTCTCATTTATTTATATGATGTTTTAATCGCTCTTATGTCTAGACTAGCTCCTTTAAAACCATATTTTTCCATATTGCGTGTTGTGTGTAAAATTGACATCACTGATGAATGAGATCAATGAATATTGACTTTGGTCATATTATGCAACATCTTCTCTATCATTGTCATTTTTATCACCATCTTCATCATCTCCTTTTTTTGTAAAGATGGAATAATTAAAACCAAACATACAATTATTATTACTGTAGTTAGCATTAATAAAATCAACACAAAGAGGTTGTGATGATCGTGTCATTGTTTGCTTAAATGAATATGGTTCACCCCCACATCTATCATTCTGAACTTTAAACAAAATTCTTTTAACATCAACATTAAGCTCGTATGATAATTTGCAGATTAATTTTTCATCATCATCATCTAATTGCAAGGGTTTAACCCATTGAAACAAATAATCCTCCCATGTTTCTTCATCCTCAGTTGAAATATTAAGAGATTTAAGAAATATGTATCTACAACTTTATCATTCTCAAACTTCATATCTCACAACTTTAGTTGCATGTTGTGACAATAAAAAACTAATTATAGAAACCTTAGGCAAGCGAGTCAATTCTTTTGTTTCATGTTGATTGAAATAAATATGTTCTAATTCATCTTATAAGTCGAAAATGATGTAGTTTATTATAAAATCTTAATGATTATCTTCCTCAGTTTAGAAGTTTTATTCGCTTACATAAATCTAATGAATTGCAGACAAATAAATGACATGAGCACATACATAATTAAAATGTTTTGGTTTTAACATTATACTTTTCTAGTCATGATAAATATTGAACGAGAGCTATTTTTGTCTTGGAAACGATTATAATTTAATCCCTAAATCCTTTCTTTACATTTCAAAAGAGTATAAGTTAATGTATTTAACATGACAATATTGAATATTTAGTAAATTTATAAATATAATGACAAAAAAAAACTTATAATTTGTATCAGTTTGTAATATCACACCATCAATATTACCGTATTTTTTAAATTAATCAAGCATTTTAGCAATAAGGTTAATTAGACAATGATGACATGTATAACATCAATTAGATCGGGATAGTGCTAACTCTCTATTTGTATTTAACCTTGGATTAAGTTATATAATAAGCTACAAAATGAAATATAATTAGAAAAGAGTTAATACTATGCAAAACTTACAAAATATTAAGATTTATTATGTTTGGTAACTTGACAATAAATATAATTACTTACTACATAAGGTGGATTGTGAGTGTTTTATTTCATTGTTTATTGACGATATTTTGAATCCAATCCAATTTATACCATTTACATATTTGACGTCGTCTTTCATTACATAAACTAACTTGTAAATAATGATATTATGGGATCAATGCTTGAGTGCACTCATTGAATAATCGAGTATAGTAGCTCAAAATTGCCCCAACAATGACTACTATATCCTAAAAATGACGATCAAACATTTTTTGTTTAACTTTTATTATTATTATACAACTTAATTTATTCTATGTCCATCTATCATTTATAAATAATTTATTCAAATCAACCTTCTTTTTGAATAGAGGGTGATGTAGTTTATGACAACCTTTATTACCCTAAATTAGATGAGACTTTTCTCATCTATGCTACTAACCAATGATGGTGGTATAAAAGGTTAGCTATCTTTGATACAAGAAATATTTATTAACATAATTTAGATGAAAACAATTGTTGAAAAATCACTTAACTGTTATAAAGCATTTTCAATTGTTACATCTCATACAAATTAAAATTAAAATCTAAGCATTGAATAACGAGATGGTCATTGAAAAACATTTTCCATTGTTACATCGAGGATCAAATATAGCCATTGGATGGGAGTAATCACAAATAATAATAATAATAGCTTGTATTTGGCATGGACCGTCCCATTTGTGCCACTCTAAGACCTTTCCCATTTTTCGCGGACCATCGTAAAAAATGAGCAATGTCGTCTTTCCTTCCATCTTTTCATACCGAGGCACCCGCAAAACCCGATTTCCGTCGGATTTTTTCACAACTTTTGTCTAACTTTTCCTCCACACCAGTGGATCTGTATTGCTCGCTCGTCCCTTGGGTGGTAACAGCCACTACCCACCATCGAGTATTTATTGGAGCGACAAAACTATGTTCAAAATTCTAAATCAAATTATGTCACAATGAACCAATGACAGTTTACCTGCTTGTTTGTCGAATATATGTAACCTGGACAAAAATTTTCACATTACAAGATAGGAACTTAATTGGAATATCTGATGAGTAAAAGGTAGAATTGGAAAAAAAAATGCTAAATATGTTAAGTATTTTACACTGATAATAGCAATTAAAACAACTCTCTAAGAATGGTAATTGCTCTAGCGAATTGCCACGTCTAATTTGTATAAAAGGAATAAAATTTGAGGTTGCATGAATCCTTGGATAATGCCTAAAATTGATGATGAACCTATGATTAAATTAACGTTATTAAAACAAAACTGTTTTCTTTTGATTAGAGTTCGTGGGACAGTATGATTTCGAAATTTTAATTTTTTTTAAAAAATAGTTAATAATGTGAGAAATAAATATTTGGAAAATTAAGGGGCATGTGCTTGGTCATAAATCCATATGTGACATGGAGCATCGCTGGAGTGAATAATCACATTAATAATAAATTTTTAATTAAAAAAAAAGTAAGACTAGCATTTCATTTAAAATGGAAAAAAAAGCCTTAATTAAGAAAAAAAAAAAAAGGATGACGTGGGATTTTCACATTAAAACTTGTAATGAACGGTCCGGATTGGCTCCTTGGTTTCTGGCCCTGCGTTTATCTTCCCCTCTCCACTCCTTCTCCTTTACTTCTCTCCCACAGCGTTCTCTCTCTAGACTTTGAGGTGGTGAAGAGACGAGGAGTAAGAGGAGCAGCAGCAGAAGAGAAGATGTTGTTGGGAAAGAGGCCACGTCCTCCTATGAAGAGAACGACAAGCATGACTGAGTTCACTCTTGATCCGAACAGCGTTCAACAACCACCTTCTGATTCACAAAACCCCTTCAAGGATCGCCCCAAATCAGTTGGATTTGGAGGTGACCCGTATAGACAGCCCAGTGGCGTTGATGGATATGGATTCGATCATCGCTTCTTGTCCGCGGTCTCACCCAGGAATCCTAGGCGTTACTCCGCTGATTTCGTCGACAACTCTCACTTCTTGAGAGCATGCTGCCTCTGCAAGCGCCGCTTGGTCTCTGGCCGTGACATCTACATGTATCGGTACTCCATCACTCTCACAATCCTTTTTCTTTTTCAAAATTTATCTTTCCAGATAATTTTTTCTGGGGCTGAGTTTTCTTGGGCTGTAAGAAGATAATTTGAGCCTTTCCGAGGTTCATCTTATTGGGTTTGATTTTTTGTTTCATATCATCAAAAGTTCATCGTTCTGTAAAGCCATATTTTTTTTCCATTGAATTCTAAAAATTCAGTGTTTTCTTCAATAATGTTGACCGGCGGCTTCTAAATCTCCTTCCTCAAATACTCGGAACTGTAGACGGAGATTTTTGCCCTAAATTTTCGGAAGCTTAAAATTTATGTGAAAAATATATGATGGAAACGTTGAATTTTTGTTTTCTTCAGGGGTGATAGCGCTTTCTGCAGTCTAGAGTGCAGGCAACAGCAAATGAACCAAGACGAAAGAAAAGAGAAGTGCTCATTAGCTTCAAAGAAGGAAGCCACAGCATCCACCGCCGGATCCGAAGGCGAGACGGTAGCCGCCATTTGAAGGCACACCGGGGAAAAGGGATTTATATCTAAGCTATAGATATGGTGTGGGTTGCAGTTACCTCTGTATGCAAATTGGGCAAGTTTTGAAACCAGTATTATTTCATGTGGTCCAAGTCCAAACGTATATACCACTTCAACTCGCTGTACTTCTTCCTGGTTTCTTTCCTGTTAATCGCGATCTTGGTACTAATGGAAGAAATTAAATTCCCGATTTCACAAGTCCCATTTGATTTCAACTTTTGTCACGTGAATGGTGGAAAGAAAAAAAGATCAATTGATTCTCCTCCAAATTTGAGTGGGATGGGTTTTTCGTATCTATCAGATTCCCCATTGTTTTCTTGATACCTCCTGGCCTTTGATTAATTTGATCCATGCATGGGGTTGTATCATGTATACATGATGGTACTTTATTGGAGAAAATAATGACCACAAACATTAATCAAATATCAAGAGACCATGAAGAAGCAAATTGCATTTAATGACTCTTCAGGTCCGTGAAGTTTGCTGGATGTCGGATTGAGAATCAATGTAGCATAATGACAACATCGTAATAAACTGTGAAATGTGAAATCGTAGGTAAGTGAGGAAATGAGGGAAAAAGGAATCTGTGGCTTAGTCAGATTTGCATGGTGTGGGTCCGGCGTCGCACAATACAACAGCAACAGAAAGAGATTCATTTGGAGGCAAGTCTTTTTACTGATTCGGGTGGTGGGTGTGGGGCCATCCTAAATCAATACCATTGTCCCCACCCTTTTTGTCCTCCTGGTCCCATCTGATCATGGTTCCGCATGATTTTCCATTTTTCTTCCCTTTTTCACACCTTGCCACGTTCAGACCTCATTCACCGCCTCACTCCCTCAAAATTCACCAAATCTACTTTTCAGACTTGGAAATCTCAGTCGTTGTAATTTTTTTTTTTTTTTTCTCATTACAACTCATCCACATAATTAATTTCAAGTACGAAGATTGAAAAATAACATATGGAGGAGGACTTGCACGTGCAGTTTTTTTTTTTTTGTTTAAAAATAAAAATAAAAATGGGACCGTGGATCAGGTGGAATAAGAGAGACACCGTCAATTTTGCATAGTTTATTTGGAGGGAAGACCCCTTGAAGAACAATGGGCATCTTGATGCCCCTCGATTTCCCGACCTCCAGAAAAAGCCCTCGCGTTTACTTGCATTAATTTCAAGTCCTTGTCCCCAATCTGTACCATACTGATTTTATTTTTATAAAATGAAAGGGCGTCCTCTATGAGTTCTGACCTCAGAATCTTTTGAAATTCTTTAATACCCCTCCTATGGCATTATTTTTACATCTCAGTCCTGTAATCTTGTCATAAAATATTGGCCTTGGGGATTTGCATGCAGAGGGTAAACAATAAAGGTGGATAAAAATGAAAGTAGGATAAAGCTAAAGATGCACCAACATAGGGATAGGGGTAATGACACCAAAGCCCCTACGGAATAGATATGAAATCTGGAACAAAGTAGGGAAGGCGTGAGTGAATTTTGTTTTTTAAGGGTGGGGCGATTGGCCTCCCAATTTGGCCAATTGGATTTTTGCGACACAGCAAAAATGGGATCGAATGCTTCCCCATAGAATTTTCATTTGTTCTCTTCTCTACCCACATCAACAATATAAAAAGGAAAAAGGTCCATTGTTCTAAGCAAATAGAATAGAGTGGGCCTGCATCGCTGTTGATGAGGCGGCAGTCTCCAGCACAACATAATTTATTGGAATTTGGTGTTGCATTACTTTCAAGGCCCGGGTGAAGAGGCTTTGGGGGGTGTCAACAAATCAACAAATTGCAGCCCCAACTCTGCCGTGGATCAGGAAACAATTGGGACAATAATGAGCCTGCACCTCTACTTAAAAAAAAAATATCAAACTGCTTTCGTAGGAAATCTAGACGTTCAGTGAAAGTTACTTTGCTGTCAGTTTCTTATATTAAACTCCCCTCTATATTCTTATTTGTATTCGACGCCCCATTAGTTTTACAAGCCACTCCGGCAAGTGGGCATGTGTCTGCATCCATTACTAATTAACACACATCAATGCACTTAATTATTGTGTTCGACTCATCGTGGTTTCTATAAAAATATCAGGTGTGCCGTGTCGCTGACTCGAGAGATTCCTACTTTGTTCCATGGGGTCATCCACAACCAATCTCTCAACTCTCTTCAATGCCCTATGCCCACCCTGATCTGCCCTGACCGCTAATCTCATTAATTTGCTTGACCGATGTAATCTTTATTTTCTCTTTTTGAATTCAAAGCTGGGGAATGATTCTACCTGACCCACTTGTATGTTCTATCCCCCTTCATCTAGTTTAACTATCACTTTGTTAATGGATGCCATTTGCAAACTTAGGTGCTGATTCCTTGGCGTTTTCAATCAATTCTGTTTTTTTTTTTAATCTGAAATACTGTGTACCACAAACTCAATTTTCACTCACTTTTTTCACCAGTCGATTCTATTAGTTGGGTTTTCGATACCCAACAAGGAAAAGTAAAATTGGGATTCTGACATCTAAAAACAAAATATAATTGAAGGAAAAAACTAGAGGGAGGAAAAAAAAGCCATAAGCGAAAGGGAATGGCATATAGGTGGGCTACCCTCCATGACCTTACATATTGTAGTGTAGTGCATTAGGTGATAGGCTAATAGGTTAACAGGATGAACTTGGTCCAAGTGCATTGGGTTTAAATCATTTTCCTCAGTTCCCCATCAGCGTAATAGCAAGTGAAAGCTCATGTTCCTTTGTTTAACCTAGGTTGTTACCTATGAAATTCGGTGCTTGTAGTTCAGTCTCTCACGACATAATGCCCAGCAATTCAAAAATAAAAATAATAGAAAAAGAAAACAAGATATTAAGAGAACTTGGCACTATTCAATGGCTTCAACTTGAGGTGTCCGAGACTAGATGCTTGAGGTGAAAGCCATCATTATCTTTGTTTGTTCTTGGGTTGGTCTCCAAAGCTAAAAACCAAAAGATTATATAGTGATTAATCAAGGATCAACCTGGGATACCCACATGTTTAAGACACTTCTAAAAATTATAATTATAACATCCATAATTGCGCCATGCATGAATAGTTTAATCAATTTCGAATAAGAATTTTTATCCCAAATATCATTAAAAATGTTATAATGTGCTGAGATTGAATAATAAATTGGCCATTTTATGCTACATTAAGCAAAGATAATGCCACAGATAGGTGAATCGCTTGAGGAATAAGCTACAATGAGGGGTATGAGGAAGCCTTTTTCTCTTCGTTGCAAATGACTGATGCCAATGTCCCTGCACTCATGCTTGTTCCCCGGCGTTGGGCATGATGGTCGGACCAAAGGCCAAAGCTACATGCCATGGGTCCAACCAACTGGGACAAGTGAGGTTTCAGGTGGTCTCTTATATACATAAGATTCATGTATCCTCAGCCAAATGGAGCCGTGGCCACAAAAAAATCTCTAGAAACAAAATTATGAAATTAGTGAATGAAAAAAAGGAGAAGATGTATTCGTAGTTTTGGTGAGGCCAGAGATGGATTAATGATTATGGAGGAAAAGGACACAAGTGATGGTAGGGTCGATGAGGGCCTTAAGAGACAACCGTTTTTAGCTTTACACCTAAGCACCCCAAGTGAAAGGTTTGTCGTCAACGTCAACCACTGTTTTTATATTTTTAATTACATGTTGTTTTCGCGGGTTCCTACTTGTTTGGATGCGGCCCACTTTGTGGTCTGCTTTTGATGCCCTTTCCAATTTTAAAGAGTTCTCTCAGCCAGTCCCCACTTTCCCAACTTCTCTTGTTTTTCCCTTTAGTTGTTTGGACCCAGTGCCTAATTGGGTACAAAAACTCTTTCTTTACTTTTCATTGGTCGTCAACATTTTGATGACCAAACCCCTCCTATTTTAATCATTCATTCCTTTCTTTATTTGTTATTATTATTATGTTTTGGGCTCTGTAAGTTAACCCTAAAATACATCACGTCTCACAGAAGCTTCCTCAGCCCAATTCTTGGCCTCAAAGCCAAAGCCCAGTAGTGAAATTGTCTGGCAGGGCACTCGATGATAAAAGGTGGAAACCATTAACTCAAAAGGAGTCGGAATCTCATGGTGGTCCATGATGGAAGAAATACCACATCATTATTCTGGTCACGGTTAAATTGTCGATAGATCATATGCCGATTCTGGCACGGGTTCGTAACCATGAAAACTGAAAACATGGAAAGAGCCAATCCGCTGCAGTAGCAGTGTACCACTATAAATAAACTACCAGTACTAGGAGACTGACAAGAGCGTTAGACCTCTTTGGAGAAGGGAGAAGGCGGAAGGGCAGGTCTATGGAGTGGGCGGGGCGCGGCGCGGCGCGGTTTTATTTGGGGACCATATTCCTGAGGGGGTTAGGTCATAGGTGTGATATCTGCCTAAGGGGTTGTTAGTAACTTAGTATTGTGAAATATACAAATAAAGAGCTATGCAGTGGGGGTAGTTGCTGGGTTATTAATTACCACGGTAATGGGTTTCTCAAACAATACTTTCTGGGCCCATGAGATATATGGCTGTAAGGGCTTTATGCATGCCCTCTTGCCCAGGGTATCCCAATCTAGGACATAAAAGCATGCTGGCCCACTCTGCCTTTTTTTTGGCCTATTATATTTTCAAAGGTACTCCTACCCTGCACAGTATTTTTAAAATATATATTTAACAAAATTTTGAAAACATTTCTAAAAATTTGATAAAAAATAATTTATAATACTCCTAGATAAACACTTGATATTTAATTCTTTCAAAAATACTTTAAATAAGATAATTTCATTCAAAACACTTAAATAAAAAAGCCTTTTCAATCTAGTAATATTTAAATATGCATAAACCAACTCATTGAATGCTATTAAAGAATTTCAAAGCAATAAAATATCATAAAATAAAATTATACCAATCTAGTGATACCAAAACCAAGTTCCCCTTGAGGAATGCAACCCATCTGAATCGCATATTAAGAGAAAAGACATTCCCTAGGTACTATCCACTAAAAGTACCTCGAGAAATCTCCACTTGATCACTATGATGTCTACACTGATAGACATTCATATATTCTAATTTGAAATCTAGTAGAAAAAGTGCAAACACCACCATGAATGATCCAAAAAGTCAACAATCACTGCTATATAAAGTGCGAGCCAACCCATTATAATGATAACCATAGAAAATCACTCGAATAAGAAAAATCGCTTCCACAATCGATCTAATTTAATCATTATTCATATATTCTCAAACATATATGCTGAATCATCGAGTTATATTTTTGCTCAGATTGGGAGGAGGATGGCTATAACTCCAAAGATATGGCACCACCAAAATTTCAGCCCTTGTAAGGCTGAGGGTGTTTGACTACCCCAGCTGGATTAGCATGAATTGGGCTGAGCTAAATTCTTGTTGGGCCAGCATGTGCTCTCTTTGTGCCAGAATCTGGGCCCAAAGAACCCACTACACCCTTTTTGGGCCTCAACTATCAGCCTGTCAGACACTCAACTTTCACTCTGTCAGTCATTCATTTGTTGATGATGATATGATAAAAAATAAAATAAAATTAAAAGAAACGTATGAGATAAAAGTCAAAAACTTGATTATAAATCCGATGATATGGAACTGATATGAGTCCTTTTCCAAAAATTAAAATCAACTTCGGCCCTCAAAAATGGGTATTGGGCCAACAGTACAACCAACCCTCTTGGACTCCACCTTGCCTATAAAAGAGAGAGATTCAGGAATCCTGAGAGAAGGAATTTTCTATCTAATAAATAACTATACATATATGCTAAAAATATTTTTTTTAATATATGATCATATTATTTTGGTAGCAAGAGTTGAAATAAAAGAAAATAACTTTTAAATGGATTTAAATCATGAGTTAAGTGATAAGAATGAGAAATAATCAAGCTTCATGGTGGTTTTGGTGGCATGCAATGTGGTGGTGAAGCAACATCGCCGTCACCAGACAGTGATTGTTCGGATCTTATATACAATATGGTGGACCGTGTATCGTTTATAAGTGAAGGGGGTGATGAAAGGATCCCGGGTGGGTCACGCTGTTATGGGTTTGAAACAGTGCTCAGTGCTCAACCTGAGTGCGTATGAGAAGCCCTAGCCAACCCGTGGTTCCATGGGCATTCAGTTTGATCTTGCAAAGGCTATTACTCTTCCTGCTGCGTGTGGACTGTCTGCCCCTTCCCTCAGTAGCTGCGGTGGTGACTGGTGAGTCCTTTCTTCTCTATCCATTATTTTGTTTTAATTACTAAGGCCATTTGGTCTTAAACTTGTTTTTAAAAACTGTTTTTAGGTTGAGTGCAAGCTCCGTTATTTGACAATCAACATTACTTCTTTTGATTGGGTTTCGTAATTGGGCCCCATTTTCAATGGGCCTTTGCGTATGGTTCTCAAATCGAGTGTTGTGCTTCAGGCCCAACACAACTACACAAGAAAACGCTGCATAGAGAACATAAATGGTTTGTATTAAAATTTCAATCCCTAATGAACATTGTTTGCTATATCATTGCAGCCATTCCTCCCAGTCCTTCATCCCCAATTCCAGCAGAAACGCCAGAAGAAACTCCAGCGCCATCTCCGCTGGCCTCAATGGCTTATTCCTCCTCTGCTTCCTTTACTCTCATTAGTTTTGCAGTTGCTTCTAGGTCTTACATCTTAGCATAGGTTACGATTCTACCATGGTTTTGACTCATACAATTTTTTATGATGAGTAGTTTGATATTAGTGGTAGGTTTTCTACCACGGCTTCCACAGCCCGTTTGATCTGAATCTGGGTCGGGCGTCACCGTTCCATCATTGTTTAGATATCTAATAACAAAAATAGTAATTAATAAATAATTAATTGTTGATGGTGCCGTCTCTTTCCAGAGAGAGAAAGCAGAATTGTTTAGGCTGTTAATCGTCATTGCATAAAATTGTGAACGTTTATCGCTGACTATACCCACTTGGTTGTCGAATAGAAAAGTTTGATCACAACACCTCCGTTCCAAGATTTCAAGTTTTTCTTCTCTGTCGAAATCAATCAATATTGACCATGACTACTCACATGCGTGTTGGTAATACCTGAAATCAAATAGTAAAATGTCAACAAAAGAGCTATAATAAAAATTAAATCGGCCATTGAGACTTCGACTTCTGGTGATGGGTATTCTAAATCCAAATTGAGTCCCCAATATGGAATATGTTAACATTAAAATTGAGCAAATTGCCTGGTTACGTGTAGCGATTACTGCTCTCAATAGTGACACATGATCCTAAAAACCGGGTGGAGGTTCCTAAGAAGTATTAGGGCTTATGGTCGATGATCGCTGCCCATTCTCAACCCTTTGACCTGACGCAGCAGCATTCATGTAATGAGGAGCTAAAGGACAATAAATTTGGGGTAGGTGTTGTGAGTTAAGTTGGACCGGGGGTGGGTAGCCCACCATACAGAAATCTTTTTGTTTTGAGGCCTTGAGTCCAAGATAATTACTAAAGTGGGTTGGTGATATCGCTGGCCACATATTTTTCCCAAGCATCTAATTATGCAGCTTCCTTTGTTGACTAGTACACTCATTCGTTTTCTTCTCCCCTTAATTCAGACCCATTTCAAGATCAAATAAACAATGAATTGTGTCATGTGTTGAACCCAATTCGAAGCAAGACCAAATAAAATAATAACAACACTAATAATAAAAAAAGAAAAGAAAAGAAATTGCCCTTAGACCATATCCATATCATCATCATCAGGGCGGCATCCCTGGACTATCTGTGTCTGCTTCCGGTGGCAGCTTTTTGTGATTGGTTAAGATGAAAGGTCAAATTCGGTACTATTTAAAATCAGTACATCTTGGGTGTCTGCTGCTTAATCGCATCTCAATTGGGTTGTTGATCTGTACAGTTTCGAGTTCATTCAGAAATTTCAATTCATTTTAATAATATTTTAACAAAGGTAAAAGTTTGAAAGAGTGAAAAGAGAGGAGGGAAAATGTGGTAGGTAGCATGAAAAGGTATACCGAGTTTTTTTTTTCTTTATTTATTTTTTTAAAAATAAAAATAAAAATGGGAGGATTGTTTTGATGCAAATTGCAGTGTTGGGAGTCTTCCAAAATCCATGACCCAATTATTAATGAATTAAAAAGGTAAAGCCAGGAAGTGATGGGAGAGAGGCAAGTGTGGCATGGAGGGACCTAACCTTCAACCACAAACTGGAACCAAACCATTGGAATTAATATCCCCTTTTTATTAATCATAGTAACCACCATTGCTGCCTACTCGCAACTCATTAAATTGGATGAGAGGCCATGTGTCCCCACAAAATTGTGTGATTATGATATATAATAAGGTGGAGAATTTGAATGATTAACCTGATCAGCTAGCGCAGTGCTCACAGACAAATAAGAATATGAATGGGAATGGTTGGTCGACGACACCCCCACCAAACCCCACAGTCAAAACACGCCAGCCCCAGAAAAAATCGTCACATGACGTGGCCATTCCGAATTGGGGGGTTTAGAGGAGATTTATATGGGGAGGAAGAAGGAAGAAGGAAGGAGGAAGGAGGAAGGAGAGAGGGAAAAATTGATTTATTAGATTGAGTTGGTTGGGTGCATGGATGCCATAGATTGGAGAGTTGCAAAAGAGGGTAGCTGGTAACTACTCCTTCAGAGAAATAGCGGTGTGGGTCTGGGCAGGTATCACCACGTGCTGCTCTCATTAAAACAGTTACATAGCTAAGCTCTCATACCCCAACCCAAAGCCCCCCAACCTCTCTCTATCTCTGCATTTCTCACTGCTCCATTCTTCCTTCTTTTGATTCACCTGTAATGCTTCCGACCTACATATCCAATTGAACAAATCCGTTTCTGGTTTCCCTGATTTCAGCTCCCTGTTACGGTCTGTTGCCCAACCTCTCTCTCTCTCTCTCTCTCTCTCTCTCTTTTCTTCCTTATTTGCTGATTTGAGTAATTGAATATGGTGTTTGAAGTTGATCCGACTGTTTGGGTGTAGTTTTGGGTTGGGTTTTGTCCCAGGTTTGGTTTCTTTGCTCTTTTGTGTAGTCTATGAGGCTTCAGATGTCTGTTTTCTCTTTTGGGAATTGCGTATATATACTAGGATCCTTGTTTATGCTGCACTGCATCTGGGGACATGTGCTTCTGCTTCTAATTGGATGTGAATTTGCTTTTGTTCGATTCTGTTGTTGGGTTTGATTCCCTATATCTTTTCCACTCTCCCTATTGCTGAACTACCTTTTGGGTGGTTTAGTTGTATTTAATATTTTTTAAAATCCAGTAATAATAATAATAAGAATAATAATAATAGTAATAATAATTATAGCAATAATATACGTTGAAACTAGGGGACCCAATTTTCAAAACAAGTAACGGTTTCTAAGTTATAATCGTTGGCATGTAAGAGATGATTGTGAAAGACCCACCTCAGAATTAGATTTATTTGTTGAATGACTTTCTGTTCATGACAAGTAGGCTCATTTAAATGAAACAACTGCAATTTGTATTAGAACTTCAACCAGGACTATTGTTGATTCTTTGGTTTCTGGAAGTGCAGGATGTCAGAAGTTCAAAGAGGATATCCGATGGCTGGTCTTGGCCGGGGGAATGGTTTAATAGATGGAGTAACACTAAGGACCCCATCTGCATCATCTCAAATTGATGAATTCTGCCGGGCTCTTGGTGGGACAAGGCCAATACATAGCATTTTAATTTCAAACAATGGAATGGCTGCTGTCAAGTTTATCCGCAGTGTCAGGACATGGGCATACGAAACATTTGGTACTGAGAAGGCAATCTCATTGGTGGCCATGGCTACTCCTGAGGACATGAGAATCAATGCTGAGCATATTAGAATGGCTGATCAGTTTGTGGAAGTTCCTGGTGGGACTAACAATAATAACTATGCCAATGTGCAACTCATTGTAGAGGTATGTAGTGTGTTTATTAAGCTATGTAGCATGTATTTCCTTTTAGTCCTTCCTTTCATGATGGCCACCAAACTGCATAAACTATGAACCAGAAAAGCCATTAAATCTGAAAGGAGTTAACTAGTAGAAATAAATTTGATCAAGGAGCTCACTAGTAAAAATAAATTTGATCAAGGAGCTCACTAGTAGAAATAAATTTGATCATGGAGCTCACTAGTAAAAATAAATTTGATCAAGGAGCTCACTAGTAAAAATAAATTTGGTCAGGTACATTCATTTTGATGTCCTTTACTAGAGGGACGGAATTCTAATTTCAATGTAAAGGGATAACTGAAACTGGAAAGCAGCAATAAACTAAACAACTAAATTGAGTTTTGTGCCCACAAGAAGCCCAGAAATTATACACTGTTCAATTCTCTCAAAATATGGAAAATAATTAATAAGTAAATCCGGAATGAAATTTCATTCTTGCTAGCTGTTGTTTTTGCCTGTTGGCTATGTTTGATTATACCTAAATCTGGTTGGTTTGACAATGCTACAGATGGCAGAGATAACACATGTTGATGCAGTTTGGCCTGGTTGGGGCCATGCATCTGAGAACCCTGAGCTGCCAGATGCTCTGAATGCTAAGGGGATTGTATTTCTTGGACCCCCTGCAACATCTATGGGGGCACTTGGAGATAAGATTGGTTCATCATTGATTGCTCAAGCAGCAGATGTACCCACCCTTCCATGGAGTGGTTCACATGTAAGATTTTTACTCTTACATATTTTCATATTCTTTGTTTTGTAGAGATTGTCCACTGTCTAATATCTTTAAATTTCTATTTCAGGTTAGGATTCCTTCTGAAAGTTGCTTGGTTACTATCCCGGATGAAGTGTATCGGGAAGCATGTGTTTATACTACAGAGGAAGCAATTGCTAGTTGTCAGGTTGTGGGTTACCCTGCAATGATCAAGGCATCTTGGGGTGGAGGTGGCAAAGGCATAAGAAAGGTTTGCTTCATGCATGACTGTAGTGCAGCTGAAAACTGCAGTTTTTTTCTTATCTATTAGTCACCCAATGGCTACAATTGAAAATGCATATGCAAATTGATTGTTAAAGTGAGACTGGTGAAGTCACGGGTTATGTTGAGATGATTAGTTTGGACTGTTATGATTTTCCTAATTTCTCAACTGAAATGAAGTTAACCTTATTCATTTTTGAACTTTTAGGTTCATAATGATGATGAAGTCAAGGCTTTGTTCAAGCAAGTTCAAGGTGAAGTTCCTGGCTCCCCCATATTCACGATGAAGGTTGCTTCCCAGGTGATATTATCTACTGCGCTCTGATTTGAATGCTGAGCCTTTTAGATTTCCAGTTGCTGGAGTTTACTTCTTATTCTGACAATTTGTTTGGTTTCTTCAAACTAGAGTCGCCATTTAGAAGTTCAGTTACTATGTGATCAGCACGGCAATGTTGCAGCCCTGCATAGCCGTGATTGCAGTGTTCAAAGGCGTCATCAAAAGGTAAGTTCATCCTTTAGTAGCTTATCTTAATTTTAGGCCTCTTATGTAAATAATTGATTTTCTCATTTTCATTTGTATACATTTCAGAAATCCTTTCTGGCCTTCTTTTTTTTTTTTTTTTTTTTCTATTTTTAAAAAAGTTTATCAGTGCCTTTTAAAAATAGTATCACTGAAAGTTCTGATATATGTTAAACAGATTATCGAGGAAGGTCCAATTACTGTAGCTCCTCACGAGACTGTGAAAAAGCTGGAGCAGGCAGCGAGAAGGTTAGCCAAATGTGTGAATTATGTTGGAGCAGCTACTGTTGAGTATTTGTACAGTATGGAAACTGGCGAGTACTATTTCCTAGAGCTCAATCCTCGATTACAGGTTTGTGATACTTGGTACATATTTTAAAAGGAGATAATAAACTCTTTTTGTGCTATATTACTTGGACTCTGGGACCTTGCAATAGTGTTATGGTTTTGACTATGAAAATTTGAAATGTATTTTTACATAATATGATATGGATTAACCATGCATATTTTTTATTGAAGGACATGTGTCCTGAATTAAGGGGGAGACCTGGATAATTTCTTTCCCTAGATAATTTGCAGGAAATATTCCTGTCTATGTGTCAAATGATCCTAACCACTCAATTATGCACACTTTAGACACTAAAAAGTAACTTGTGATTGAAAGGGGTATTCAATTGGATGGTTTGAATCTGTTTCCTTTTTGCAACCAAGTGAGATCTTAGATAGAAACTTAACAGTGGGCATATTTGCCACAGTTGCTCCATCTTTTATGACAATGTCAAGAGTTGCCTCTTCCACAATTCCCATGCAAGAATGTGCTTTATTTATTTATTCATTTCTTTGAAGAATTCAGTTCTTTTTATGGTCCTTCTGAATTTCTTTGTGCTTTAGTTGGTGAAAAACACCCAGTTGGTTACCCCTAATCAGTTTCCAGTTTGTTATCAATTCGAGCACCCAAAACATGATCACAGTTATAATTTGTTCATCTGAAGCATAGTATGCTTGGCTAAGTTAGGAAGCTATTAAAAAGCTTTTAAATGCTTAAAGGCCATTAGGGTTTTATACAAACCTCTTACCAAATGATTTAGATTAATATGATCATCCAAACTGCCTATTGAAAGTGAGGATGAAAGGCTCAAGACTGATCTGCTAGTGTTGCTCAACCTAATTTTTGTTTTGGTTCTGATACACATCATTTTTATCAGTGCAATAGCCAATTTGCACCTATGTTAGATGCCATGTAATCTTTTTAAATTTCTTAATTAATTTTTATCAAGGTGGAGCACCCTGTCACGGAGTGGATAGCAGAAGTAAATCTGCCAGCAGCCCAAGTTGCAGTAGGAATGGGGATTCCTCTCTGGCAAATTCCTGGTATGCTCTTATCGATCTTCATTTTTTTCTAGACCTTTTTCTCAGTCTTTCACTTCTTGTTATGTGTATGCTGCATCTGACTATATTATTGACTGTCTTAAATAGAAATAAGGAGATTCTATGGAATGGAACATGGCGGAGGATATGATGCTTGGAGGAGAACATCAGTTGTTGCTACCCCTTTTGATTTTGACAAAGCAGAGTCTACAAGACCAAAAGGCCACTGTGTGGCTGTCCGTGTAACAAGTGAGGACCCAGATGATGGTTTTAAGCCCACTAGCGGGAAAGTACAGGTTAGACTACAAAGGTTTATGTGTAATTTCACTTTTATTGTCTCCTTTGATCTTATGATGAACTTGTATTGAGCTTTATAATTTAACACAGGAGCTGAGTTTTAAAAGCAAGCCAAATGTGTGGGCATACTTCTCTGTTAAGGTATATCTATTATCATAGAACTCAATGAAGGATCAAATATTAATCTGTCAAAGTTAGAATGAATTATTAACATATCTATTATTATGATTTGCAGTCTGGAGGAGGGATTCACGAGTTCTCAGATTCTCAATTTGGTAAGTTAAAGATGCCTACATAACTTAGAAAACTGATTGATCCAATTGAATTACATAAACTTCATGCTAAAGTTAACGTTATTGTTTTTGGTTGATTCAAAAGCAATAATAAAACAAATCACAATGTCTCACACCATCTCCAAGAGGCCCATGCTTGATTTTCCAACTCCTCCTAAACAGGTTCAGGTCTTTGTAGGGCTTCATGTTGAAAATAATGATAAACTTGGTTGTTTTCCCATGCTTGGGTGCCATTTGGAGATTCTAGAGTCTAGTTTTTCTATGGGTCGAACAAGCCTCCAATCCACATTTTTTGTGCTTATGTGAGCTGTCCTGTTGAGAGTTTCCATTAGGGCATCCTTTGGTTATCCTTTGATTTGTCCTAAATTCACTTTAATCTTCTCAAATAAGGGTGTGAGCTTATCCCATGCTATACTATTTAGTTTTTCTAATTTCAATATGTTCACAGTGAAATGTCCTGATTTGTTATATTATGTATTGCCTAATCTTGTGTGCATAAAATGCTTTTGTCACTGTATTGTGTGTGTACGAGTGAGTTGTACATTAACATAAAAGGACACAGGATGTTAATCTCCCCTGAATTGGTTAGAATCCTCCTCTATGATGTACCACTATGATTCCTGGATACCTCACTACACCCTAGGTGCAGGTATAGGATACAGGGTGGACACGGAAATTGTATCTCAGACATGGCATATCTGATTGATCTGTTCTAGACATCCTTCGCTGTTCTAGACATCCTTCACACATGATTTGTCTAGATACATATGAGAATGAGTATAGAGAAAAAGGCAAATATTTGACTTGTATAGAGAACCCTTTTTTTTTTTCTTTTGATAGGTAACTTGTATAGAGAACCTAGATGTCAAACGAGAGGGAAAGTGAGAGAAAAATGCTTGTTCAGGATTGGCTGGTCCTTGTTATCTGTTATGAAAGAAAATACTTTTTGTAGGTGGATTTATCAAACAAACAAGCAAATAAATGAATATTTTTTAAAAAGTGATTATATAATAAATTTGTTATTGAAATGAATATGAATTTCTTAAATAACAAATATAAGTGTTGTGTATTACATGTCTGTGTCCATACCCGATATTCAAATCCATTTTAGCTAAGATCTTGTGTCCTAAAATTTAGTTGTTGGATGGATTGGACTCCCAGACATCACCAGCACAACAGCACTGTTGTCAGAACCTATGTAACATAGATGCACCAAAACTGACAGGATATAAAGTTTTATACAGTTAAACAAAACATAGCAGTTAATAAAGCACTTGCTCGGTGAATTCTGAATCAGGTCATCAAAGTGATCTTTGTTGATCATTTATGATTTTAAACAACGGCTGTGCTGTAGAAAGTTTCTTGTGTATATTTGTGCCTGATATGTGATAAAAGAAAAAACAAAAATATTTTTGTCTTATGCATACGCATGATGTTTTAAATTTTTCTTCAGGACATGTTTTTGCATTTGGAGAATCCAGAGCCTTAGCTATTGCAACTATGGTTCTTGGATTGAAGGAAATTCAAATTCGAGGAGAAATTCGTTCAAATGTTGATTACACAATAGATCTTTTACATGTAAAGTTCTAATCTATTGACAATCAAATTCCATTTACTGTCCTTTTTCAATAATTTTTAACCTTAGAATACAAACTAAAGAAAAGAAAAACCTTTTCTGCAGGCTTCTGATTACAGAGAGAATAAAATCCACACCGGTTGGTTGGACAGTAGAATTGCTATGAGGGTTAGAGCAGAAAGGCCGCCTTGGTATCTTTCTGTGGTTGGAGGGGCTCTTTACGTAAGCACACATGTTTTACCTGTGGTTTGGGTTTCTAAAGGTTTTATGTTATGCAAGGCATTTTCAGATACTATAATTTAAATAATTCACTTCTATTTTCCACTTTTTCACCTCAGAAAGCATCTGCTAGCAGTGCAGCAATGGTTTCAGATTATGTCGGTTATCTTGAAAAGGGGCAAATCCCTCCCAAGGTATTTTGCTACGAAACATCCTATTTTAGGTACTTGAAATTTAGATGTCTGTTCATCTATTTGTTATTGGCAGTTATTAACAAGTGTGCCACCTAATTGCAGCATATATCTCTTGTCAACTCTCAAGTTTCTTTGAACATTGAAGGAAGCAAGTACACAGTATGTGTTCTAATGATATTATAAAATACCACCTAATTGTAAATGGCTATTTCTTTTAGTGTCTGGGATTTTCAGAGATTATGGTTCGTTGATCTGTTTAATATACCACTAATATAGTTGAAATTGTTCCTAGATTGACATGGTAAGGGGAGGACCAGGAAGCTATAGACTCAGGATGAATGAGTCGGAGATAGAATCAGAGATACACACATTACGTGATGGTGGTTTATTGATGCAGGCAAGCAAAATTTTCTTCTTGCCTATTTCTTTTTCTTTTTTTTTTTGATAGGCTTTTTCCATGAC
The DNA here is from genome assembly GCF_004353265.1 of Vitis riparia. NCBI lineage: Eukaryota > Viridiplantae > Streptophyta > Magnoliopsida > Vitales > Vitaceae > Vitis > Vitis riparia. The sequence continues at coordinate 4,183,368 of NC_048448.1, read as the reverse complement.
TATTGCTTAATGTATAATTGGTCATGACTATGTATAATTTATATGAACAAAATATTTGGTTTTTAATATTCAATGTTTTATTGATATAACTACACTATAGACACATTCTCACAATCTAATATATTCTTTTAGTTAATAGAAATAAGTGTTTCATCCATCTAGACATTGATTGGGTTATACAATATGTCCTTCATGGTTGCTCTTGCACCAATGCTTTGCAGTGTATGTTCTACAAAACAATATTAGACAAATTTTTACACAACTCAGTTCTGTAAGCTGTGTTTATAAGAACCAGCAGCACAACATTTACCAAGTTGAGGAAGTACATGTTTCTAGCACAAGCTCAATTTGTCAATGTCTTGAAGGAAGGGAATGTCTTCAATATATCACTATTTCCAATTTTCATAATCATCTACTTTAGCATATGTCATTGTTGAAGAAAGATAAATTTATTTAGGAGCTAAGCAAGTGAAGTTGGGGAACAGTTATTTATTCAGAAGCTTATGTGGGTACTCTTCCCATTATTTATTTTAAAATGCCACTTCATATCTAGGAGGTTGACTTTGGTGGGAATTATGATCCAAAGTAGTCTCTTCTGTTTGGTCAACACTTCCGAATTGTTTTTGATAGTTTCAGTTTGCTGCAGTTGGATGGAAACAGTCATATTATCTATGCCGAGGAAGAAGCAGCTGGAACTCGCCTTCTCATTGGTGGAAGGACTTGCTTGCTTCAGGTGCCACTAATTCCCTTCTCTTCTTTTCTATACACACTCATAGCTATATGTTTTTTTTTTTCCTTTAAACTTAATATTTAAGCTGGCTAATTTATTTATTTATTTTCTTTTTTATTATTTTCAGAATGATCATGATCCATCTAAGTTAGTCGCAGAGACACCATGCAAGCTGCTACGGTACTTAATCTCGGATAATAGTCATGTTGATGCTGACACACCGTATGCAGAGGTTGAGGTTATGAAGATGTGTATGCCACTTCTTTCGCCTGCTTCTGGAATTATTCAATTTAAGATGTCTGAAGGTCAAGCAATGCAGGTAAAATATGTTCCATACTGGAAGTTTTAGTATCCTATCCTTGGTAGAGATTAAGAAATCACATTTTGTGTAGGCTGGTGAGCTTATAGCAAGACTTGATCTAGATGATCCTTCTGCTGTAAGGAAAGCAGAGCCTTTCCATGGGAGCTTTCCAATTTTAGGGCCTCCCACTGTTATTTCTGGGAAAGTTCATCAGAGATGTGCAGCAAGCATAAATGCAGCTCGGATGATCCTTGCAGGCTACGACCACAATATTGATGAAGTAAGTTTTCTCTTTCCCAGAAGTTATGTTTTAGATAATATCATGAATCAGTATTCAATAATGGGTTCTGTACTTCACCTAGTAAACATCGTAAAGCTATTTGCAAACAGGCTTTATGGAGTGATTTATCATGACTAATGTATTGAGGTTTTGATTTGTCTCATGCAAGAGTTCTTCTTCTATTTCAGGTGGTGCAAAACTTGTTGAGTTGTCTTGATAGTCCTGAACTCCCTTTCCTTCAGTGGCAAGAGTGCTTGGCTGTTTTGGCAACCCGCCTTCCCAAAGATCTCCGAAATGAAGTAAATGTCTACTTTTAGTTTTCCTCTCCGAATTTACACTTGAACAATGGTTTATATTCATGTTCTGATCTAAGTTTGCATTGATTCTGTAATTCTTTCTTCAGTTGGAATCAAAATATAAGGAGTTTGAAGGGATATCGAGCTCCCAGAATGTTGAGTTCCCTGCCAAATTGTTGCGGGGTGTTCTTGATGTCAGTTCCTTAACCATCCTAATTTTTTTAAACTTTTTTTTTAATGAGCATCTGTACAGTAAGGTTTTTACTTTGTTTACAGGCGCATCTATGCTCCTGTCCTGATAAAGAAAAAGGAGCCCAAGAAAGACTTGTTGAGCCTTTGATGAGTCTTGTGAAGTCCTATGAAGGTGGAAGAGAGAGTCATGCCCGCATTATTGTCCAGTCTCTCTTTGAAGAGTACCTATCTATTGAAGAACTATTTAGCGATAACATCCAGGTGAGTTTGTCAATGAAACAAAAATTGCTCTATGATAACAACATGATAATGCTGAGTATTTTTCCAGGTTAGTTGGGATTTGCCAACACAAATCCTGTCTGGCATCTTTAAGTATATCAAAAATAGCACCTCCTGTTAAAGTATATGAACCTGAATTTTACATTATTTATTCTAACTTTCAGTTGTGGGATTTTGGTCCATTTGTGTCATGGGTCTTTTTCTAACTTATTTTCTGACATCCAAATTAGGTTTGCTAAACATGCTCATTTAGTTTTCTAATTGATTTTTCCTATTTTCATTCTCTTTTCCAATCCATCCATGTGGTTCCTCCTGACCACACTTGGATGCCCATCATTCTTTTTTATTATCTGAAACTTCCAATAAGTCGATGCATGCTAGTTAAAATTTTCCTTCACAGTTTACTTGGTTCAATCTTGGCCTTCAACCATAATTGGTAATGATATTGTAAAAGTAGGTTTCTAAAATTCAAAATACAAGGAATTCAATGAGGAGCTCCGGAAATTTGAGAGCTGTCTCATTTCTTGCTTAATGGGGTCTTCAATTTTAATATTTCATCTTTTCCAGGCAGATGTAATTGAACGCCTTCGACTTCAATATAAGAAAGATCTTCTGAAGATTGTGGACATTGTGCTTTCTCATCAGGTATGCACAAAGGAGTTGATTTTATAACATGCTCAGCCAGCTTGCTCATCTTTTGGTCTCATTTGTTGTTCTTGTAGCGATTAATTTGCACTTGTACTTTGTGTGTGTGTTGATTTTCAGGGTGTCAGGAGTAAAAATAAGCTGATATTACGTCTCATGGAACAATTGGTTTACCCTAACCCTGCTGCATATAGAGATAAACTAATTCGCTTCTCTGCACTTAACCATACAAGCTATTCTGAGGTTGGCAGCTCCACTTAGTTTCTCAAGGAATAAATTCTTAGTATTATGAATTTGTTTTCACATTTATCAGCATTGAATTCTCTCAAGCATGACTTGTAACATTGTCATAGATAGAGAATTTCTAAGCTTTCTCTTTATGGTTTATGTTCTTTATTCCTTGCAAGTTACCATCGACTATCCTTTTCAAGTTGATGTCATGATTTATATATATATTTTTTTAAATGTTCTCAAGCGCACTATATTTTGCAGTTGGCACTAAAGGCAAGTCAACTACTGGAACAAACCAAACTGAGTGAACTTCGTTCCAGCATTGCAAGAAGCCTTTCTGAATTAGAGATGTTTACTGAAGAGGGTGAGAATATGGATACACCAAGGAGGAAAAGTGCCATCAATGAACGAATGGAGGCTCTTGTGAGTGCTCCTCTAGCAGTTGAAGATGCCCTTGTAGGTTTGTTTGATCACAGTGATCACACCCTTCAAAGGCGTGTTGTGGAGACTTACGTCCGCCGACTATACCAGGTATTATGGTGCAAACTTTTATCATTACCATCATATTTTGCCCTTGGATTACCACTTCCTCATCTAACTTGGTATATCTATTATCAGCCCTACCTCGTAAAAGGGAGTGTTAGGATGCAATGGCACCGATCTGGTTTGATTGCTTCCTGGGAATTCTTGGAAGAGCATCTTGAGAGAAAGAATGCGTCAGAAGATCAAATTTCTGACAAATCATTAATCGAGAAACATAATGAGAAGAAATGGGGGGCCATGGTTATAATCAAGTCTCTTCAGTTTTTGCCTACTGTGATTAGTGCTGCATTGAGGGAAACAACTCATCACTTTGAAGAATCAATTCCAAGTGGATCTATAGAACAAGATAGCCATGGTAACATGATGCATATTGCATTGGTGGGCATCAACAACCAGATGAGTTTGCTTCAGGATAGGTATGCAAAGTGCCTTTTCCCTTTTTATTTGCACCAAACTGTCTAACCATGAACACCACTTACGCTCCCTACAAAATACAGTTTACAATAGGATTTATAAGATGTGAGGTCAGTAATGGGTTAACAAAATCTGATCTCATCTGGTTGGATTTACAATCTGGACAATAAATGATGGCTGAATTTTTTCTTTTTCAATCCTTTTTCCCTGAAACTCATCTGGCATCAGTACTAGCAGTGATGCCAACTGTTAGTCTGGTCTATCAGAGAGGGTGATGGCGCTTTTTGTTTTTCATTCCTTTTTCCCTGAAACTCATCTGCCACCAGTACTAGCAGTGATTCCAACTGTTAGTCTGGTCTATCAGATCTCAATATGTTTTGATGGCCCTTCCTCACCTTCACTTTCCTTGCCCTTTGCAGTGGTGATGAGGATCAGGCTCAAGAGAGAATAAACAAGTTAGCCAGGATACTTAAGGAGCAAGAAGTAAGCTCCAGTCTCCGTGCTGCAGGTGTTGGAGTAATTAGCTGTATCATACAGAGGGATGAAGGGCGAGCTCCCATGAGGCACTCCTTTCATTGGTCAGTGGAGAAGCTTTATTATGAGGAAGAGCCTCTTCTGCGTCACCTGGAACCACCTCTATCCATTTACCTTGAATTGGTTTGTTATTTTCTGACTCTGGCTTACACTCTGCTCTACCTTTTTTTTTATTTTTATTTTTAAATAATAATAAAATAAATTTCTATTCAGTATCCACTCTTTAGCTGATATCGAGTTTACTAACATTTGTTCTAATCCAGGACAAGCTGAAAGGCTATGAGAATATAAAGTATACTCCATCAAGGGACCGTCAGTGGCACCTATACACTGTTGTAGACAAGCAATTACCAATTCAGAGGATGTTTCTCAGAACACTTGTAAGGCAACCCACAAGCGAAGGATTAACTTTGTACCAGGGGCTGGATGTGGGAACAACCCAAACCCAATCGACTATGTCTTTTACTTCTAAGAGCATTTTAAGATCCTTAATGACTGCAATGGACGAATTGGAACTTCATGGACACAATGCTACTGTCAAATCTGACCATTCCCACATGTACCTTTACATTTTACAGGAGCAACAAATAGATGATCTTGTGCCATACCCTAAGTAAGCATTTATCTGTATTGATGCCCCTTTTCTTTTAAGATATTGTCTTGACTTTCTTTCATAGACCTCACTGTGAAACGTTTGGCAGGAGAGTTGTCATAGGTGCTGGGCAGGAAGAAGCTGGAGTTGAAAGGATCCTGGAAGAGCTGGCACATGAAATTCATGCATCTGTTGGTGTAAGAATGCATCGGTTAGGTGTCTGTGAGTGGGAAGTGAAGCTTTGTATAGCATCTGCTGGACAGGCCCATGGTTCTTGGAGAGTGGTTGTTGCAAATGTGACTGGTCACACCTGCACTGTGCATGTAAGTGTATTCATTTATAGTTGTTCAAAGACACGTCTTCCACCCACCACATTTTTTCAATTATGAGCACCTTGAAAAGCTGGCTATAAACCAGTTAAGTTAGAGTGAGATAATAATTGAGAGTTAGTTGTACAATTAATTGTATTTTAAATCCATAAATATGGGCCTTAATTGTATTTTGTTTTATATCTTTCAGATATACCGAGAATTGGAAGATGCCAGCAAACACAGAGTGGTCTACCATTCAAAATCTGCCCAAGGTCGTTTGCAAGGTGTACCAGTAAATGCACACTATCAGCACTTGGGAGTACTTGATCGGAAGCGTCTGTTGGCCAGGAGAAGCAACACTACTTACTGCTACGATTTCCCACTGGTAATACTGTCAAACATGATATTTATGTTTTTCTTTTTTCTTTTCTTTCTTCTTAAATGGTGTTTTTCTTCTTCTTCTCTCTTAAATGGTGGGAAGGTAGATGTACAGCTTAAAACATGTTATTGATGAACTTGCAGGCATTTGAGACAGCCTTGCAACAGTTATGGGCATCCCAGTCCCAGGGCATTAACAGACCCAACGATAAAGTTCTTTTCAAAGTCACAGAGCTTGCATTTGCTGACAAAAGAGGTAGCTGGGGTACTCATCTGGTTCCGGTGGAGCGCGCACCTGGAGAAAATGATGTTGGAATGGTAGCCTGGCGTATGGAAATGTCTACTCCCGAGTTCCCAAATGGAAGGACAATTTTGATAGTAGCAAATGACGTAACCTTCAAAGCTGGGTCTTTTGGCCCAAGAGAGGATGCATTCTTCCTTGCAGTGACTGATCTTGCTTGCTCTGAGAAACTGCCCCTAATTTATTTGGCAGCAAACTCTGGAGCTCGTATTGGTGTAGCTGAGGAAGTGAAAGCCTGCTTTAAGATTGGTTGGTCTGATGAATCAAGTCCTGAGCGTGGTTTCCAGTATGTATATTTGACTCCTGAGGACTATGCACGCATCGGATCATCTGTGATAGCTCACGAGTTAAGTATGGAAAGTGGAGAAACCAGATGGGTTATAGATACCATAGTCGGGAAGGAGGATGGTTTGGGGGTTGAGAACTTAACGGGTAGTGGAGCCATTGCTGGTGCATATTCAAGAGCATATAAGGAAACCTTTACTTTAACTTATGTGACAGGCAGGACTGTTGGAATAGGCGCTTATCTTGCTCGGCTCGGGATGCGGTGCATACAGAGGCTCGATCAGCCTATAATTTTGACTGGTTTCTCTGCATTAAACAAACTTCTTGGTCGGGAGGTGTATAGTTCCCACATGCAACTTGGTGGACCTAAGATTATGGCAACCAATGGAGTAGTTCACCTGACAGTTTCAGATGATCTAGAAGGGGTATCAGCTATTTTAAAGTGGCTGAGCTATGTTCCTTCCCATGTAGGTGGCGCACTTCCTATTTTGAAACCTTCGGATCCTCCAGAAAGACCTGTTGAGTATTTCCCTGAAAACAGTTGTGATCCTCGTGCAGCCATCTGTGGTGCTCCAAATAGCAGTGGGAAGTGGCTGGGTGGTTTATTTGATAAGGATAGCTTTGTTGAGACGCTAGAAGGTTGGGCAAGGACAGTTGTTACAGGAAGAGCAAAGCTTGGAGGAATCCCTGTTGGAATAGTAGCTGTTGAGACCCAGACTGTGATGCAAGTTATCCCTGCAGACCCAGGTCAGCTCGATTCACATGAAAGGGTTGTCCCTCAAGCTGGGCAAGTATGGTTTCCTGATTCGGCCACTAAGACATCTCAAGCATTGTTAGATTTCAACAGGGAAGAGCTCCCACTTTTCATTCTTGCCAACTGGAGAGGGTTCTCAGGTGGGCAGAGGGACCTTTTTGAAGGCATCCTTCAGGCAGGATCAACCATAGTTGAAAATCTTAGAACATACAAGCAGCCTGTTTTTGTCTACATTCCAATGATGGGTGAGCTGCGTGGTGGGGCATGGGTTGTTGTGGACAGTCGGATCAATTCAGACCATATTGAAATGTATGCTGAACGGACAGCCAAAGGAAATGTCCTGGAGCCGGAAGGGATGATTGAGATCAAGTTCAGGACAAAGGAGCTGCTGGAGTGCATGGGTAGGCTTGATCAACAGCTGATCAATCTGAAGGCAAAACTTCAGGAAGCCAAGGGCAGTAGAGTGCATGGAACTGTTGAGTCTCTACAGCAGCAAATAAAAGCCCGTGAGAAGCAGCTTTTGCCAGTCTATACTCAGATAGCCACCAGATTTGCAGAATTGCATGATACTTCTCTGAGGATGGCTGCCAAAGGAGTGATCAAAGAAGTTGTGGACTGGGGTAACTCACGGTCTTTCTTTTATAGAAGACTGCATCGTAGAGTCATCGAGGGATCATTGATCAAGGTCGTGAGAGATGCTGCTGGTGACCAAATGTCGCATAAATGTGCAATGGACTTGATCAAAAAATGGTTTTTGGATTCTGAGATTGCAAGCGGCAGTAAAGATGCTTGGGCTGATGATCAAGCTTTCTTTACGTGGAAGAATGATCCTGCAAACTATGAGGAAAAGCTACAGGAGCTGCGGGCCCAGAAGGTATTGCTTCACTTATCGAAAATTGGTGATTCGGCATCAGATTTGCAAGCTCTGCCTCAGGGTCTTGCAGCCCTCCTACAGAAGGTAAACCTTCAGATCATAATTTCTTGCTTAATTGAATAATTTATCTCCTGGAAGCTGGTCTGATTGGTGCAATACAATGCAGGTGGAGTCCTCAAGCCGAGCGCAATTGATCGGGGAACTCCGGAAGGTGCTCAATTGATTAAATGATTTGCAGAGCAAAGGCAAGTATGATCCATAACTCCCTATGTTGTTTCTTGGATCATACGATAAAAGATTAACAGCCTCAGCCAGAAGTGAGAAGGCAATGGCTACTTGCGTTGAGGCTTCTACCCTATTCAGTAAATGATTTTTACTGGTGAAATAAAAATTCATTGGTTAAATGAAGAAGTGGGAGGAGCTATTCTGATCAAATTATGTTGTTACGACAAGTGTACATTTTGTTAAGTCTGTGAGTTAGTCCTTTAATTGTTTTAGAGGAGATCAAATGACCTTAGAGGCCTGTTTCATGAGTTTCCTGGATGGTTGATCAATAATTCTCTTGTTGCATTGTTCTTGTGACATTATGTAAGACCTGCTAATTCTTCTTATTTATGAATACGAATACTTGAGGTTTTATGCCACTCCTAATATTGTTGGTACAGCTTACTGCTTCATAGTGACAAAGGTTTGAGAAACTTATTTTTACTATCTTATGAAGCCACCATCATCCTGGTCTCCATCCATGGTATGGAAATCAAGAGTACAGCATAATAACAATGGTGGGCACATTGTATATTTTCCTTTCCTTGCCTTTCGGTGTGAAGTTGGGCAGGGACCAGATGTGACTAGACCAATGATAATGTCATTAGTAGAAAAATGTTTGGGCTCAAACCCACATAACCAGACATTTCAAGAAACATACAACAAAGAACTTAAAAGATGCTCATGTGATATAGAAATAAGGCGTTTGGATCTCATCATCACAACTCTTATTCCTCATGCATCCCCACAACATCCAAAGCAAATGAGCAAGTTGTGTTTTTTCTTTTTGACTTTGTGCTCTTTTTTTCTTTTCTTCTCCCTATCCTTCCTTCTCTGTTCCCTCGGTTTCACTTTCTCTTTCTCGTCTCTCCTTTTCATCTCCTGCACTTGTTTCCTCCTCTCCTTCTCCTGTTTCTCCTTTTCCTTTCTTTCATTTTCTTCTCTTTTCCGTTTCTCTTTCTCTCTTTCCTTGTCTTTCTTCCGCTCGTTCAATTCGTCTCCCTTCGATTTTCTTCTAAAGTTGAACCGCATTTTGCTTGGGAGAGAGCTACACAGTTCTGTTTTTGACAGGGGAATCAATATAAAGATTTGTTTTCCTAGCCGTCCCCCTCCGATGTCTACAACCTCTAATGTTTCTTAGCATTAATTACTCGTTGCCGCCCAAAGGTTATTTTTGGATCATTGATATGAGGAAACATGGAAGGAATAAAGGGACAACCATGTAAAGATTCGCCCAGCACCACTTCAATATAAAATAATACGATTCGATTCTCGCTCGCCACTCTCCAATGCCTTCAAATAGTGTAATGCCAAGTAGCTAACTTCAATAATCTACAGCTATGAGCTATCTACACAAATCATTATTATTAAATAATCTGATAATCGAGAGAGAGAGAGAGAGAGAGAGTGAGATGGAGATAAAATGCCTTACATGTCAACAGCTTACGGCACTTCTTTTGTTTCGAGGGAGGGTATGTAAAATTTTCTTTTGTTTCTATTCTGCTTTTATTAACACCAATATGTCAAGTGGTTGAGGCAACTGAGGACGAAAGAGGATTCTTACATTTAAGGAACGATGCCAAGCCCTGGTCATTCAGTGGGTGGGGTACCAACTGAATCTATGTAACTCACCTCTAACTGGCACTCAAATCTTCTAGTCAGTACCATTTCCACTCCTGAATACAAGATTATGGCAATGACTTACAGAGCAGCCGGATTGATGGATACGGCACTATTAGTTGTGGGGGGCAAAGAAAAACCAGTTGAAAAGCTCAGTGCAACCATGCAGAAGAAACTTGCCATACACTATTCGATTAGACAGTTTTTTACTGCTTTTAAGTTCATCATACATCTAGAGTTTACATGGAAGAACAGATGCCAAAGACGCTTCATCTGGAAAAGAAATTCTCCTCTATCAATATTTTGTCAACATGGTTTTAAATCTACATAAATCAGGGGCTTTGCTTTGAGCAGGAAAAAAAGGGTCCGCGGGAGAAAGTCATACTGCCAAAACCAACCCTCGAAAGTAATATACAGACAGGATCTTGCAATTTATATAAAATAATTTACTAAGTGTCGTGCACAAATTGTCAATCAATGTCTACTTACCAATACAGAACTTGCCAAAGATGTTGGTCAAAACTTCTTCAGAGATATCTTCTCCACTTATCTGGCCAAGGGCCAATGCGGCTTCCCTCAAATCAATTGTCCAGAAGTCAAGAGGCATTTCCTCCTCTATAGAGGATATCAACCTTGCAAGAGCCTCCTTGGTCCGAACAAGTTGTTCACATTGTCTCTGATAATTCATCAATAAATTACGCATAAATCAATCAAACCTCAAACCATTCTAATTATTTTAAGTTCATTTTTTCCAAACAATCAGATCATTTTGTTCAAAAATATTATTACAAACTGGATACATGTTAGAGCAGGATACATTGCCTCATGCAAGATTTTGGTGAATGTGACTCCTTAGCATGATGTATTTTGTGTACTGATATATATTCCCACTAACATGAACCATATCATGGCCTTCTAATCCATGCACATCCAGAACATCACTTTGGAGAATACCTCCTTGACTGAACTCAATATTAGGGTGCAGCTTAGGGGTCTAGATGTTAGTTGAGGACCCAAACATTAAGGTGCAGCTTAGATGGCCTAGATCTAGTTGAGGACCCAAATGTGATACTTGATATTCCCAAACATATATTAATGATATGAGCAATATGGTATTTAAGTTGATAGTATGCTATGCCAGCATCATTTTGATCATGGTACAAACTAGTATCTTTTTCTTTTTTGATAAGTAAAGAGAAGTATTGTATCTTGGAAGGCTCATTCAGATGGTTTAACATCTGTGTATGTCATTTGAGTCCCTTAAAAATACATTGTATGCAATCTACTCACACGGAATTAAATTTCTTAGAAGCTTATCAACCGGAAGTTTTGACAGAAAACCCCACAGTAATGAATAGACTTGATAATGCAGGGAGTCATGGCCATTGGGAGAAGGAAACAGTTGGACTGGAAAAAAAAAGTCTCAATTCACATTCATGGGAAGTATACCTGGTTTACAGTCCATCTGTGCCCCCCTGCAGGAATCTTGTTGAGACCAACAATCTCTATTATTGCTGACTCCAAGTCTGATATTCCTTGGCCGGTGACTGCACAAGTGAAAATGTGCTTACTGAAAGAGTTTCCCTTCATAAACAATTCGGTGCATGCAGATGGAGCACAATCTATTTTGTTGACTACAAGGATCACTGGAGTAGAAGATTCAACAAATTTCTGTATTGCCAAAAAACCGAAAGAAATTGTAAGCTCCCACAGACAGTTTAATTTGTCCTTTAATAGAATAGCAAAATTAAGCTATGGAGGAAAACAATAATGACGACATGCCTGTAAATGAATGTCGATGTATTCAATTTGTTGATACCAACCAATCATCTAAGGTTGGGGTGGTATTGATAGAATGACCTCTTTTGGTCCAAAACAAACATTTCATTGTCATGAAAAAGTACAAAGAATGATGAGAAATCTTCCTCCAAAACCATCCAATAAATCTAATAAAAACTTCCATGTGTGACCTTTGTTCACTAAGAGCATTCTATGAATACTCTTTTAAATCCTTCTGTAACCTGAGTCCGATTTGGTCTAGAAAGTGAACTAGTATAACCCAAAAAACACATGGAAATTTGGTCTAGAAATTCTTTTCAAGATTCTGATGTATTAGCTATAAAAATATACATGATATATATAATACACATGCAAGCGCGCACAAACACAGATAGAGGGAGAGGAAAGCAAACCATCACAAAGCAATGAGTTCATAAGCAAAATAAACTTAATTCTTATAAAAAAAAAAGAACAAGAAAAAAAGAAAAATGAAACTTAGGTATTAAAGTTGAGAGAGAAAATGGATAGCTTGTGAAACCTTATTGGATATAATCCTGTTAAAAAGTTTGGTATCTTGTGATGTCCACCCTTCTAATGCACTTATTGTCATGATAATGACATCTGCACTGATAGCAACTGCTTCGGATCTCTCTACACCTGTTAAAGAATTATCAAAGAAATCAAGAGACATCATTGATATAGCAAGATAAACTAACAGGTAATGAATCCTAATACATACACAAACATAATCAATGCATTTTACACCCAACATAATTATCAGCTTGTGATCATACTTTCAGAATGCTTGATTAACAGTCTATTAGCTTTGTGATTGGAAATCAAACAAGTTATATGCACAGGATACCACATAGTTAGCTAACTAGGCAAGAAGTAGCCAATTGACCTAGGTGTGGGTAAGTTAATAGATGGTGACTGGGCCGCATCTATATCACTTTTATCTAAGGGATAGGAAAGCAGGAAGAATGTTATTACGATACATCTTCATAAAATCATTAGCTTTTATTTTTAGTTTCCATTATTTGCATGTGTTAAAAGATTTCAAACAAAAAGGCCAAACTTGGAATATCCATGGGAGTTTTTCACCAAGGCATGCTTTGATAACAATCTATTTAATCTAGGGTTTTATATGAAACTTTGCATCAATTTTAATCCTGATAGTTTAAAAAAAATCCAAGTTTTCCAAATGCTGCAATTGTACAAACAAGAAATAAATTGTCCATTTGTTCGGATGTTCAATGGAGTGGATTAATCTATTTTAGTTTCAGATAACATGTAAACAAACATTGGTAACTTAAATATGGAGACATATAAATTCTCTCAAATCCTAATCAAAAACAGAAAATTATAATTACAATAACTTGGTTTCTCAACTCCCTTTCAGAATATCAACTTAAAGAGTTATAGGTGTTAATTTTTTGCAGAAAGGATAGCCTTACCAATCTTCTCCACAATGTCATCTGTTTCCCTAATACCTGCTGTATCAAGGAGGGTGACAGGGATGCCATGAATGGAAACACTGGCTTCCACCACATCCCGTGTGGTTCCAGCTACCTCTGTAACTATTGCTCTCTCACTCTGCACGCTACAAAGAAAATATTGTGTTCAATATGATGTCATGGTACAAATCATAATGCAACAAGGGCAAGCCTGCAACTTAGGTAGGTTGGGCCAGGTTATAGGTCAACTCCAAATTCAAATTGCTCTGGTCAATCATGATTAGGCAGGTTGGGAAATGCTAGAAAGATCACAATTAATATTAAATTAAACCAAACATCCTAATATTTGCAATATTTTTAAAAAATGAACTATTTCAAAGTATGATGATATAAAGATAACAGTAAAAACAATTTATGCTAAATTAAAAACATCCAACAATTATTTTCTCCTAAAATGCCATAGATCAAGAAAAGATATGATATGCAAAACCGCTTTCATGATATTGTGGTAACAAAACCCCAATCAGGTACATTTTGGGACAGGTTTCCTAGTTAGAGATGCCTATTAATTAACAATCCAATCCCCATACACATCATTATTGGTCCCTAGTCACTTAATTTTAATTGAAGGAAGATCTAGCAGAATCAGGTACTAGATTTTCCCTTTCTAAAAACAATTTTAGTTTTCATGACAAATCTACTTACGAGTTATGACATATGAATTGCCTTATACAATGATATAATGACTTATGCTAGCATAAGAGCTGTAATTCTGTATGGTGGTTTGGTGGACAAGGTTCCACAAAAGTCGTGTATCTGATGCTGACATAACATGGAATTTGCATCAATACACAGAGCAACTTATTAACTCCAGCACAGCACTTTTGTGCATTAACTTTTTTTCTAGGAGTGCAAAATTAAAATGAATACTCAAAGTTGGAGATATTATAAATTTAAAATTTTCCAATACATAGCCAATGATGCATTATAACTCCTCAAGTTATCAAGCAAGCATGAACAGTATAAAAATAAGCACCAAAAAATAACTCGTTACAACATACTTTGCTCCATGCATTAAGAAGGCTGGACTTCCCAACATTTGGACGTCCAATAATTGCTATCTGCAAATGAAAAGAACCCACTTAAGTTCATATTTGCACTATACAGGAAGCAGGATGTTACTGACATAACCACATTGGCAGTTCAAATTGCATATATGAAATGATACCAATTGAAAAGATATTTCCATCTATATGGGTTGAACTTGGAAATACAAAATCTACCAGAAGATACAATAGAAAATACCTGCCATGTCTAAGGTTTTGAAGTTCAAACCCAATCAGCACATTCATATTTATTCAGGAGACTATGTAGTAGTTTTAGCACATTTATAGAAATAGGGCTGTAAGGAGGGATGTCATGGCTGTGATGGTTGAGGAAAGGTTGTAGAAGGAACTAAGTGAATCATTATTACTGGGCCCCATAAGAGAAATTTTGTTGAACAAGCCTCCAAGATAAAAAAGTTGAATAACAAAACATGAATCGCACCACATAAGAGTGAGGGAGTCAATGCAGTGCATAGAATCAGCTTCTTCCTAGAGAATGTGATGAATGAAGAAATTAACATCTTTTACACATGCAAGGAAGAGTATTACATAATCTCTTTACCACCTGTAGTCCAGATTGCAGTAGCTGGTCATAATTGGCAGTCTCCAATGCATTCTCCACATCTTGTGACATGGAATGTATTTTATCCATAATGAGATTCAAGTCCAATGGTGGCATCTCGTCATCAAAATCTAATCGAGCTTCAATTTCAGTAAGCAACTCGATGCACTGTATTCTAAGTGATCTAACCAAAGATGAGAAACCTCCCTGTCATAGAAATTGTGTTATCCATGGCTGTTTATTCTACTACAAGGTACAACATACATAGTTAAAATAACAACAGGTGTTCAGAGGTCTATGGTTAGTTCAAGAAATAAAGCACTTAGCAGCATAAATTAGATTCCAGGAAAGAATACATACCTGAATTCCTGCAAGTGCTGCATCTGCAGCAGCAATGGACTTGGCTGAAATTAGTTTTCCCACATTTTCAGCTTGGGAGAGATCTAATCGACCATTAAGAAAAGCACGAAGGGTGAACTCGCCTGAAAAAAGATAAAACAAAGGTGATTCAACATAAACATCTATATCAGACTAAGTATTAGATAACATTTTATACACTTACGAAAGGCAACTTCATTATTTCAGGTATTAGACATTCTTGTTTACGCATTCCTTATCTTTCAGCTGGTTCTAAGAATTATCTGCATGCTTAAGACTCATCATATGACCAATATCTTAAATCGTACGAAAAATCCACAAATATGCTTAAAATTTGACAACCTTGAGTTCACAAAGACAAATTACATACGAGAACCATAGTATTGACCCATCATAGGCTCTCAAAATACTCAATAAAGTGCAACAATGTACTCAAGATGTATAGAAAGGATGCCAAGTGGCAAGCAAAAAAGAAAAAAAAAAAAGAAGGGGCAGCAAAAAACCAAAAGCCCCCCTTACATAGCCCCCCAACAAATCTATAAAATCTATCATGGACATAGAATCCCCATCTAGATACCTCCTAACTTGCAACAAAGGATTACAAAAAACATGGATTTGAGCGCCTGGTCTGACTTTGCTTTGAAGTGATCTCCAATTTCTCCCCTTCCATAATGACAAAAACACACACAAAGGGACCACCATCAAAACCCTCTCTCCCCCTACTTATTTCTCATGGGAATGGAAGTACTAAGTGTGCTCATCACAAGGGCTGTTGAAGGGGGTTTCATCCAAGGCTGCAGGATAAGGAGAGGAAGAGAGCAGGCCGTCAATATTACTCATCTCCTGTTTGCGGATGATACAATTGTTTTTTGCGAGGCAAAGAAAGAGGCGTTATTGCATCTGAGCTGGATCCTCTTTTGGTTTGAAGCAGCCTCAATTTTGAAGATTAATTTGGACAAAAGTACGGTAATTCCGGTAGGGGAGGTGGAAGGGGTTCTTGAAATGGCGGTTGAAATTGGGTGTAGGGTGGGGCAGCTGCCTACTGTTTATTTGGGGCTGCCCCTTGGGGCGCCAAATAGGGCCTCTTACGTATGGGATGGGGTGGAGGAGAGAATGAGGCGAAAGCTTGCTCTTTGGAAACGTCAATATTTATCCAAAGGAGGGAGAATTACTCTTATAAAGAGTACGTTGTCCAGCATACCTTTGTATCAAATGTCGGTATTCCGTATGCCTAAGACAGTGACAAGAAGGATTGAAAAGCTCCAAAGAGACTTTTTGTGGGGTGGAGCCAATGGAGGGAACAAGGTTCATTTAGTCCAATGGGAGATGGTGTGTGCGGATAAAGGAAAAGGTGGATTGGGTCTAAGGAAACTTGCTGTCTTGAACAAAGCCCTCCTTGGCAAATGGATTTGGAGATATGCGCGTGCTAAGGAGGAGCTTTGGAAAAAAGTGATTGAGGCCAAGTATGGACAAGAGGAGTTTGGGTGGAGGACAAGGAAAGCAAACGGGGTGTATGGAGTTGGAGCTTGGAAGGAGATTTTGAAGGAGTCCACTTGGTGTTGGGAAAATATGGTTTTCAAGGTGGGAAAAGGCAACAGAATAAGGTTTTGGACTGATCGTTGGTGCGGTGACAATGTGCTGTCCCAAGGCTTCCCAAATCTCTTCTCCATGGCTGCCCATAGAAATGTCACAGTGGAGGAATGTTGGGGCCAGAATGTGGGTCAAGGAGGGTGGAATTTAAGGTTGTTAAGGGACTTTAATGACTGGGAGTTGGGCTTGGTGGACAATCTCTTAATTGTGTTGAGGGATTATAGAGTAAACTCGGAAGATGATTCGGTATATTGGAAGAAAGGCGAGGGTGGTCTGTTTAAAGTTAAGAAAGCATATAACGTGTTGACAAATAATCAAGGAGTGGATTTTCCTCATAGCAATGTTTGGGTGGACAAAGTTCCAACCAAAATTGCTTTCTTTGCTTGGGAAGCTACTTGGGGGAAGGTCCTCACTTTGGATAGGCTCCAGAGAAGAGGGTGGCATTTACCTAATTGGTGTTTTTTGTGTGGGTGCGAAGAGGAAACAATCAATCATATACTAATACATTGTACAGTGGCAAAAGGGTTGTGGAACATCATTCTTGCGTTGTGTGGTGTATAGTGGGTCTTTCCAAATTCTGTAAAGGAGGTCCTTAGTAGTTGGAAAGGTTCTTTTGTGGGGAGAAAAAGGAAAAAAGTGTGGAAATCAATCCCGTTATTCATTTTCTGGTCTATATGGAAGGAAAGGAATAGGCTAGCCTTTAAGGGGGGAGTATTGGTTTTTCAGAAATTAAAAACTTCGTTTGTATACAATGTATGGGGGTGGGCTAAAGTGTACATGGATATGGAGTCGAATTCCCTATTACGTTTCTTGGAATGGTTAGCCTCCAAATAGGGTTTGGGTCGTGTTGTTTTTTTGTTAAGGGGGTGGTAGTCTCGTATACTTCCTGTATGCCTTGAGGCTTCTTTGCCTTTTTTATATATATATATTCTGCTTGCTTATCAAAAATAAAAAATAAAAGCACCATGGCACCCTAAGAAAGTTTCTCTAATCAAACAAGGCACACTTAAGCAATCCTGAATGAGGAAAACACCAATCGCCACTTAGGCTTACATCCTGACATTCAACAGGCGTCAGGCCCAAACAGCCTCCCTAATCACTTTGTAAAAGGAGGTCTCTTCTTTTATAACACAAAGAAAGGCCTTCTTATTTTGTCCCACACAGCCAGCCACTCCAGAAACAGATTGGGCCCCCAACTGTTGATAACTCTTCACACCCTCCAACCAACCTACTAAAACTTACCGCCCACCCCACTTTCCTTTCCCTTGTTTGCACAGTGAGCCATGGGCTTGTGTGTCACATTTAAACCAAGTTTCTCAGATTCTTCCTGAAGCATTTCAGCAACCTTTTTAGATTTCTTTTCCTCAGCTTGGGACATGTCCACAACTCTCCTTTTCACTGGCATCTTCCTTTCCCCCACTTACTCTCTAGAGTGTAGCTCATGTACCCCATCTTCCCAAACATCCATGCCCCTGCTGCCTACTTTGAAAACAACCTTTGACAACCATGGTGGAATTTCCCAACACAGCTAGACAGCAAATAGAAAAATCTCACCACCAACTACATTGCACCCAGAACTTTCCTCCCATCAGACTTCACCAAAGATCCTTTTCCATTGAAGATTCTGCCTCAAAGCAGTGTCCTCATCCACAACCACAGAGCATCTCTCACTCTTCTAAATAGCTCTCTGTTCCACAGATGCAAAGGTAGCCCCAGTAATCTCAACCAAACTTCTTTCACATAAAACCCTGATTGGAAGCACCCCACCTTTAGGGCCCATCTATCCAAAGACAACACTTTGCCTTTAAAGCGTCATGGCACTCTTCTAAGAGTCATCTCTAAATCAAGGACCTCTCCAAATTCAAATAAGATGAGGACACCCCTATGCGAAGATAGGCACACATCCACTCTCTAGTTGCCAATTTTGGAAGGCCCACATGCTAATGCAGATAGCCCTAAAGCTTAGTTAGAGAATTCCCCCCATCTACCCACTATGTAACACCACATGGACTCCACTCTCTGATTCACCTCTTTCTCACCTAGCTGAATCCACACTCTGTGCCTTCTTCTCCACCACTTTTGAGGATCCCTTCTCATATGAATAAGCCTTCCCATCATAGCTGGGGAGCCTCCTAAAAAATTAAATATATAAATAAAGATCACTCGTCTAGGAAGGATAGAATACCCCCAAGCTATGAAGCTTCTTGGCAGGAGTAATACATCCTCCTTTAAATTCCCATTTGGGAACACCAACAAAAATCTTTTTGCTTTCCCAGTGCACACGGAACATTGGAGAAAGCATCCTGCACCATTACTTCACAACTCTAGACAGTACACCCTTCCCCCTTCCATCCAAACTTTGCAGAAAGGTTCTTCAACTTTGTTATTGCAATAAACTTCCATAACTTCTAACAGTCAAGAGAGAACCTCTCCTTATCCAGCAGGAGAAGTCTCTGCCTCTTTTCAAAACCCTACCTTCCACCTGTCCATTGAACTTTTCTACAAAAATCTCAAAAGACTTGGTTTCCAGTCCAAACCAGGCCTTTCCACCCATAATTGGCGATGGAGTTTCAAGATCCTAAGAAATCCTACCATAAGATCCTAAAAAATCAAGTTCCCATATAGATGTTTACCCAATACTGATGCTTAGCACTTAATCTTGTGTAAAATTTTCCAGTCATGATCTTAAATCTTACTTCAAATCTTCTCATAATGATGGTACTCTCTCATTGAAGTTTGAACTTCTCACAAAATTTTAACTGTTGAATACAAAAACTAATTCTGTTACTAGAAGATACTATAAAAAAGCTAACCTGGTTCTGCAAGCCTTGCCCCAGATTCCAAGCAAGCTCTCAACACACGGCGTAAACACACTTCACTGCCATGACACTGAAGCTCAACCACATCTTCACGAGTGTAGGATCTTGGGGCCAACATTGGTATGGCTAGAACCTAGGAAAGGAAGAGATTCACAAACACCCATTAAATACGCACACATGCCCTTCCTCAAATTATAAACAGAAGTACTAGATATGGACCAACTTTATTTCATAGTTTAAAGAAACTCTATAATCAGATGCATTTTGCCCACGGGAGACTTGATCAATAAGAAGCATCAAACTGAAATTCCAGAGTGAGAATAACACCGACAAAACCAGTAGAACCAAAACCTAGAAAAGGAACAGAAAAATGAAATCCCCACTTCTCTTAATTACAGAACAAAGAGCGAGTTTAGAGCTTATGCAAAATATCCAAGAAAATACATTGTGGCCATTGCCCATTTGGAGCTCAAACAATTAGAAACCTAAACTATAATTTCAAAATCAGAATGAACCCCCATTAGAATGAAATTAACCCCAAGTCTTTTGCTTTGCATTCAGTTCAAAAAATGACAATTATCAGAACCATGGTGGAAATTGAAATTGGTTATACCTCGTCCGCCACATTCCCGTGGTGGTCCAAAACGACACCGTACTCCACCACATGACTGGTGGGCCGCCACGAACCCGAACCCGAACCCAAAGTCTTGCCTTTGTTCCTCCGAGCGGGACGGAATACACGGGCAACGATGGCCACTGCTTCTGGTCCCGATAACCGGACAATTCCCACGGCACTAGGAGGACCCCCCAATGAAGTCACAATGGCTGCAATTGTGGTCGTGCTAGTGCCCTCAATATGCTCCTGATTAACGGAACGCGACCCCAACCGCTCATCTTTCTTCAGAACCAGCGTAGTATCTGCAATGATAATTTAAACAAGTCAAGATAGGGCTCCGCCTGTGTAGGTATGAATTAAAGGTACAGCGAGAGGGAGCGGCTACCAACTTACCATTGGGGGTGAGGTGGAGATGGGGTACTAGGGTTTTGGAGTGAGTGTGGTAGGGTTTAAGAGAGGGAGGGAAGAGGGAATATAGTTTTTGAAAAGTAGGGATGGAAAAGAGCGGTTGTAAAGAGGATCTTGTGGTTGGTGATGATGAGGAGAGCCTTGGAGACATGTGGAGATGACTGATGAGATGCCGGATCGCTGGAAGATGCCCCATTTTTGCCTTAATTCATACTCTCACATCTATATTTATAATTTATGTGAAGATGAAAGCATACCTTGGGTGAGTCTGTCTCACAGGATTATGTGTGTGCAAGTTACAAAAAGCGAACATAATCTGGAAGACAAAACGCAAATCTTTTGTTAGTCGCGTGGCGTTCATTGCTGTCCAAGATATTAAAGTCCCGTTTGGTAACGATACTAGAAATCACTTTTAATACTTAAAAATTTTCATTATTTAAATATTAAAAATGCTAAAAACACTTTTTAAAATCACTCTCAAATACACTTTAATCCCATTTACGAGAACCTTATCTCTCCCCCTTTATTTTACTCCCATTTCTGTCCTTTTGTAAAATTAAAAAATAAACAAAAATTATAGAAAATAAAAAATATTAAATAATATTTGTTTGGATACACCACCAACTTTTTCATCTTTAAAATAAAAATCTAATATAATATAAGATATTGAGGTGCAACTTGAATGGTTTGATACAACCAAACCCAATCTGAATTGAATTGATGTTATGGACAACTCAGAGTAATCATTTTTTAATACTTAAGTTGGATTTGAGTTAAATTTTTTCGTCTTGAACTTAATTTTTGAGTTGAGTTTGAGTTAAGTTTTGAATAATCAGAGTCTAACTTAAACCCAATTTAAAAGTTTAGAATATTTATGATACATATTATCTTAAATAATAATATTTATTTTCTTTTTCCATTTAAAAAAAAATATATCAAATTATATTATATCATATATATATATATATATATATATATATATATATATATATATATATATATATATATATATATATATTTATGTTTGTTCTTTCATTGTTATTTTGAGATTTTATTCCATTTACCATTTAAATTTTCATAGAAAAATAGTAAAAAAGTTTTTAAAAAAATATATTATAGTTGGATTTTAAATTATGTAACTCGAGCAACTTGAAGTCAACTTGATTAATCCGAATCTAACCAGATCAACTCGATTATAATTTGAACAACTCGAATTCAACATCAAGCATTAAAAAACAATATTGGGATTGGGTTGAGTTTGAGTTGGTTATTTCTTAATTTCGGTTAGACTTATGTTAGTCATCAACCCGACCAACCAATCAAAATTGCAACCCCAATAACATTTATATATAAAAATTATTTAAATATTAAAAATGCTAAAAACCTTTTTTAAAATCACTCTCAAATACACTTTAATCCCATTTACGGGAACCTTATCTCTCCCCCTTCATTTTACTCCCATTTTTGTCCTTTTGTAAAATTAAAAAATAAACAAAAATTATAGAAAATAAAAAATATTAAATAATATTTGTTTGGATACACCACCAACTTTTTCATCTTTTAAATAAAAATCTAATATAATATAAGATATAGAGGTGCAACTTGAATGGTTTGATACAACCCAACCCAATTTAAATTGAATTAATGTTATGGACAACTCAGAGTAATCATTTTTTAATACTTAAGTTAGATTTGAGTTAAATTTTTTCGTCTTGAACTTAATTTTTGAGTTGGGTTTGAGTTAAGTTTTGAATAATCAGAGTCTAACTTAAACCCAATTTAAAAGTTTAGAATATTTATGATACATATTATCTTAAATAATAATATTTATTTTCTTTTTCCATTTAAAAAAAAAATATATATCAAATTATATTATATCATATATATATATTTATGTTTGTTATTTCATTGTTATCTTGAGATTTTATTCCATTTACCATTTAAATTTTCATAGAAAAATAGTAAAAAAGTTTTTAAAAAATATATTATAGTTGGATTTTAAATTATGTAACTCAAGCAACTTGAAGTCAACTTGATTAGTCCGAATCTAACCAGATCAACTCGATTATAATTTGAACAACTCGAATTCAACATCAAGCATTAAAAAACAATATTGGGATTGGGTTGAGTTTGAATTGGTTATTTCTTAATTTCGGTTAGACTTATGTTCGTCATCAACCCGACCAACCAATCAAAATTGCAACCCCAATAACATTTATATATAAAAATTATTAAAGACTTATATTAAAAAAAATTAAAAATTTTGAGATATAAAAAAAAATTACTATCTCAAATTTTAAAATTCATTTTAAGGAAAAAAAAGTACCATTTCTTATAAAATATTCTATTTTTAGATAAAATTTATTTATCTTAAGAAAAAATATATATAATCTTTACATCTAAACAAACACTTAGACTATATTTGATCCATATAAAATATTAAGAAAAAAAATTAAAGAAAAATAATTTTATCATGTTTTGCCTCATTATGAAAAATATAAAAGAAAATCAAACATAATTAAATTTAGTTAAAACTTTATATTTATTTTTAAAATTTTTAATATTTACATAATAGAAGAAAGTTAGTGAAACGAGTTTGAAAAAGTATATAAAAATAATTTATTAAGTTTAATTTTTTTTTATGACATTTTTTTTTCTTCTAATTTTCCTTTCTAAATCTTCTCATATTTTCTCTTTACTTATTCAGAATCAAACATAACCTTAAACTAGGAAACACTTAAAACACCAAAAGCCAATGACTTCCAAATTCTCGTATCAAGCTATATATTTTTTAAACCTAGAGGAATTCTTTAGTACCATTATTCAAATAAGGACAAACTCCCCTTAGACTAGTATAATTTTTAAAACAAAATTGGATTACTAAAGGTAGAAACAAAAAGAGAACAATAATTGGGTCTAGTTTCAATATATATATTTTTTGTTTTTTTAAAATAGAAAGTTTTATACTAAAATTTAAAAAAATTATGCCAAAAGTACACGCTTATGTTATATTTATAAAAAAATAAATAAATTTGAGTTAACAATTTTTTATTTTTTATTTTTTAAAATCTTAGACTTTTAAAACATATATGAATTAAAAGAGTAGAAAAATTGAGAGAGTATCATACTTCAATTTTGGCAGGTAGATAGATCCAAATGCATACTGAAATTACTTCATTGCATACAAAATTGAGAGACAAGGGTTTCCTTTTTTCCTGTTCAAGGATCATAATATATGTTACGAAATCTACCTTACAGAAAAATTTAACGTGACAGCATCACATTATGTACTCTTTTGGAACCAATTCACGCTACCATGTATAGTACCTGCCTAGAGATCACCTGAATGGAAGTCCCGTGGTTGATGTGCAGTTGGTTCTGGCAAATCCTGGGCAAGTGGTGATTGACAAGCTACATGCATCCAAGTTTGCAGATACGATGCGGTCGTATCGTATCTGCAAACTTGGATGTATGTAACTTGTCAATAACCACTTGGCGCAGGATTTGCCGGAACTAACTGCACATCAAAATGGGGACTTCCATTCAGGTAATCTCTAGTCAGGTACCATATATAGTAGCATGAATTACTTCTAAAAGAGTATATGATGTTTTTTTATGAAGTAGATTTCATAACATATTGTGACTTTAGTATAGGTGTATTCCTCAGAAGACTTCTGTGTAATTCCCAAAGCATGGATGCCACCGGTGTCTGTCGATTACAATTGCCACAGATGTGAAGCGACATGGGTTTAAGCATGGACTAACACAACATGATTGCTCATAAAAAACTGGGATCTGGGAAATTAGTAATATAATTTGCTTACTAGACAAAAAAACTATGCTCTTGGTAGGTTTGCTGGTTTCAACTTTTATTCCCTCATCAGTCAGCCATCTCAATATCCTGCAAGGATTTAAAAGAAAATTTCAGAAATGGTGAACTCAACTTAGGTGGTGGAGCAGGGGTGTGTCCATTCTACTGGTTTTCAAGTACCAAGCCTCTAAACCATGGAAACAGCACATCCATATTGTTCTAACTATCCCACCTTCTTATTTTGTTGCTCACAGACAGAAAAACAAAAATGAAATTCCACTTGATCTTGTTCGATTCTCATCTCATCTATAATATTTTTGCAAAGTTCCACTTCATCTTAGTGGGATTGGAATCTCATCTATATTTTTTCAATTCTCAACTGCTTGGTGCTTCTTTGGTCAAAAAGATTCACAAGTGGGACCAGCACTAACTCAGGCACAAACTCTACATATCTTTCAGATAAGTTTGAATCAAATCGTCCTAAAACCAAACCTTGGAATCAAGGCCCTTGTAAGATCCAATTTCAACAGATGATTCTTTGAAATTGCCTAGATACTGTTGGTTTCTTTCTTTCAGTTTCAAAAGTTCATTGAGAAAATTACAAGATTTGATGGTAGTTACCAGGAAGGCTAAAAGGATCCGCAACCTTCCTTGATGAAGTTAAAATTGGAAAAGTATTTGCAGAATCAATCCTCACACTTAACAAAGCCTGGAGTCTTATTGGTTGCCTCTGGATATCGTTGGATGTTCCTGTTAACAGTTGTTCCAGGGAGCCTCCCAAGAATTGCACTCCATGGCCTTGTAACTTTGTAGGAGGATTTTGGCAAAGGATATGGAAACCTACTATAACAATAGGTGAGAACATATTCAAGGCAATTAGGCCAATCACATATACTAGACAAATAAGACTTTTAAGGTAGCAGATATCCTGATCCTTTACCACTCCTACAGAAATTTTGTGTACAGTGGTCGAAATTAGAGACTCTTATAGTGTACTTTGCAAATAGAAGGAAACCCCAAAAGCTCGCCCTGGTGACTAGAGTCTGCCAGTTTCACTGCAAAAATGTTGTGGACATGAAATTCAGTAACTTCTGTTAAAAATGAAAAGAATGGAAAGCAAATGGAAAGAGAGATTACTTCATGATGAACTGAGCCCCATGCTGAGCGCATTACAGAAATAATCAGTTTTCTGTATGTACTTCTGGATGCCAAGAAGACCTTCGAGCTGTTGGAAGGCAATTTTCATGGCAGATCATGCATAAAACCAGGAGTAGCAGCATGGGATAAGAAATTGATCCAATCTGAGAACTAAGACAAACCACCATTGTTTTATCATAGAAAACTGAAAGCTGGAGGCCTTTAAAAGGGCTGGAACAATAATATAAAGAAAACCTAAGGTCATATAAAGGAGGCTCTCACTCTCACTCTCAGTCCCTTCCTTCCTCTGTATGAGCCCTACTAATATTGCAGGGATTGCAGAAAGGAGGCCGAGTACTGCTGAGCAAAGCACTTACAGATGCATGTGTTGATTGCCTTAGAAACCCAAGTGTGGCTTGGGTGGTCCAGCAAAAAATGTATCTGCCAATGCAAGCCACCAAAACTCAGCTGCATTTTTTGTGGGTCAATCTCTTCCTGAATTTGAGTTCCCAACGAGAGATACAACATAACAAACCGGTCATGTAGTTGAGTCTTTAAATTGCCTATGAAGGCATAAACCAATAGTGGTACAAGGTTGGCGTCTGTAAAAGTTTAGAATAGGAAGAGTAAATTATCAGAACAAAATCCCAAGAAGAGTAAGGTGCTCATTAGTAGCATGGAACTTGCATAATATAGTCTATACCGAGGATCCAAATTTGCAAGTTTGACAGAAGAGAATTGAAATATTATAGGATCACGTGTCAACATTTAAGCATGTATTTAATAGCAAAAATTCAACCGGTTACCTTGGTTTATGCCATGGGAAGCCATTTCTTCTCCCTCTGATATCCAATAAACCGCTTTTCGGGTGCGTGATTGTCCGAGAATTAGGGATTAATGAGCTCTTCCCTTGCCTCCCAAAATTCTGTCCAAAGTGCAAGTGTGTGTGTTTGCTGGGAGTGCTCTCCAAGATACTCTCCAAAAATGCACACACATCTCTCTATATATATATATAAATAAATTTATATATATATATTACACATTACACACTTTATTTGGATGACTTGACTTAATGGACCAGTCAAGTGAATTGGGGTGAGCCCATAAAAAATCAAGCAACAATATATGTCCAGTCCCATTACGGCCACAATGCAAAAAATAGATTAACACTCATTTATGATATTATCAAATTGATTATGTAAGTCCACACATAAAAATTCCGACATGACATACCTGATATCCTGTTTATTCCGTTAGTGAATTATTTGAATTCAACAGAAAATATGTGGGATTTCTTTCTTGTTATTTAAACTGCTTTTAATTATCTAATCTACCTGAGGAATGCAGAGATTGCAATGTTGAGTCCTGCAGTGAGATCCCCTATGAACTTAGGTTGTAGCCTCTCTATTCAAGAATGGGAAAAATAGCCAGGATAAATAGGATATGAACTTTTGAGACTTAGGTTGATCCTTGAAAGGACAAAAAGAATCATCTGCCAAAAACGTATTCTTCAGTGGCTTTGAATTCCTTGAAGAGGTGTTGGCTATGGGGAACTCCGACCCTGGAATGTATGGCAAGTTCTGTGTGCGGCTGATTGATGATGACGGGCTTCAGACGACAATTTCTTTGTTTCTGGACCCTCATTAGCTGAATGGCATCAAAGATGAGGACTATTAATTACTAGTAATGCATGGAAAAACAGAAAGATAACCATGAGACTGAAAGAAAGGAATGTTTATTTCTAATCTGCACTCAACCAAAAAGAATATTATTATTTTGTACAAACAAACCATCAGGGCCATTAGCTATCATCTCAAGACGCTGTATGTATCTGGAATTCATAAAGAATCAAAGCTACTAACATAACAATATGGAACTCCGTTCAACTGACTGCAGGGTTAGTCAAGAGAATTGAAACCATCCCAGATGAATCAAAAGAGGCATGGAAAGGAGGGTTGGATGGTTAAGGCCTAGAAAGTGCAGAGCCATCTTGAAGGCGAAAGGAACCTAGAGCTCTTGCTTATATAAGTTCAGAAAGCCTGAAAGGAATTGACATTCATACCAGTTAGAACCACCAGTTAGGTCGAACAAAGTTGACATTAATAGCCTAATTATTGGTGTAAGCAAGTGATCATCTCCTTCGGAGTTTTGCTTTGTTTGCAGAGCAAAACATTTAGCCTGAGAGGGAGAGGTGTTACTTGGAGTACATGTGGTTGGAAAATCAGAGCAGGCATCAAGTCTAGAACGATCAAGAAGAAACCAAGAGAGAATTGAGAGCAGAAACCAAACTGTAAACTCAATATTTATCGGGTTGAGGCATGACAATGCACCATCCTTGAAGTAGATCCCCTCCTAAGAGATGATGTCCCAGTGAAACAGGAAAGCTGGCGTGAAGTAGTCATACAATCAGATCATCCCTACAAGAGAGGTTAGGATCATATAAATCAAAACCCAGAAACTTAATCTACTTTTTATATTATCTGTTCATGAAAAATGCTACAATAAAGTCTCCATCTGATCTTGAAATGCCTTTGAGCCTTTGACGAACATGGCAATATCTCATACTCCGCGACATGTGTGCAACAATATTTTAATACCAAAAATAGTTGATCTCTTCTTATTTGAATATTAATCATTATTCTTGAATGATTTTATTATAACATATTTATCATATTCTAGACTTTTGAAACTTTGATTAGTTTTAATATATGTTAATTTGGAAGACCCTAATTGAAATATTTTTTAACCAAAATGAGAATATAGTTTATGGAGTTTTCATCTATAATCCATTTTTATTATCCAAACATCCCTTTGACCAAAGTCAGTTATATAGAGTTAGAAGCCAAAATAGTTTCTATGGTCAAAAGGTTATCATATGTAGGCATCATTTCAATCTTATCAACAAAATAATCCTCTTGATGTCACATAAAATTTTTATTTTTATTAGAAAATTATGTGAATGCGTAGTCATCACTGCAGTAGTCCTCTTGGCTGATCATTGGTGGGCTTAATTTATTGAGAAACTTAAAGGCAAACATGAATGCATCTGGCCGCATTTGCGGCTAGGTTCATGGATCATCTTGTTGCGGTGCTGCTTTTCACTTTAAGCCATATCCAGATGCAAGGCAAAGGTTTCTTATTTTACCTTACAATTAGCTCACATGTAACTGAAAATTAAGTCTGCAAATGAAATATTTTAATAAGCTTGATGATCTGAACATAATCAAGTAGTTAAGCTGTATCAGCTTTTTGCTGAACAGTAGTTCTTGATAATCAATCTGTGATCATCTCATAAATGAGATATTCATAATGTTGTCATATAGAATAAGCCTCTTTCCCTCTTATTCCTTCTTCTAGTATCCCTCATTAGTTCATCATTGAATCATTGAAATTTTTATGACATTGAATGAGTGCTGGAATTTTTTTTTTTTCCACAAATTTTTGAAACTGACGCAAGCTTTTAAAAGCATTTGGTGGCAATGGAGTTGGTGGTGAGGATCAAAATTTGCAATTATTGCCATCATGTTGATGGGCCCTACTACAATGTGGACATTTTTGGATGACAGCCTTGAGGGTTTGATGACCTCTGCAACATTTGATGCTTTTGGGTGTGGGAGATGCAACTGAAATTTGATCCAAAATTGAGAAACAATGGTTTCTTTCTTTTTCTTTTTCTTTTTTCTTTCTGCTTAAAGGGAAAATGATGCAAAGAAGATAAGGAGAAAAGATAGGGACCATCCACCCACTCAACCACCTGCATGGTGAACCCCACCCACCACGGATCAGACCATGAGCTCCCTCTTTCTTCAGCTTCAACACTATATACAGATGCCAGTCTCATTTCTCTCTATTGCATTATTTTCCTTTTTTTCTGTTTCTGCTTTTGGAACACCTTAAAGGCTTAAACTTCCTCTCCCAACTTGGGAAAGCAGGTTACGACAGCATCTTCAACCGTGAGAAAGATCTTGTCCTCGCCGATCTCATCTGCGAACTAGGATGCATGTAGCTTGTCGATCACCACTTGCCCAGGATTTGCCAGAACCAGATGCACAACAACATGGGAGCTTTCAATCAGGTAATCTCTAAGCTCATACAATATATAATAGACATGAATTGTTTCCAAAGAGTACGTAATGTGATTCTGCGTGTTAAGTTTTTTACAAAGTAGATTTTTCGAAACATGTAGGGCAATTAGTGTGGATGTATTTACTTTGACATCTCTCTTTAGGAAACTCCTGTGTAACTCTTCCAATGCATGGATGCCACTGGTGTCTATGTCAGTTACAGCTGCAACAAACATGAGAGCATACATGAGAACGGGAATAAGCATGGAAAAACACAACATGCTTGTCAATAGAAAACTGGGGTCTAGGAAATTGGCAAAAATTTGCTTACGGGACATCTCAACAATCAAAAACTGGACTCTTGGTAGGTTGGCTTCTTTCAACTGTTCTTCCTCATCATTCAGCCATCTCAGTATCCTGCAAGGAATTTGATACTTTTGAGCCTAAGGAATTTGATACTTTCGAGCATAAGAAAAGCTGGTGGAAGGGCTAAATTTAGGGGCGTATTAGATAGTTGGATAAGGGCTAGATTAGAGATTCATGGATAAGGGCTGGTACCCCAGACACCATTCCACCAATTTTTAAGTACTGGGCCTCTAGACAATGAAACCAACATGATGTCCAGATTGGTCTAACGATCCCACCTTCCTATTATGTTGCATAATCAAAAGAGAAATATTGGGCATAGAATAAACATATACTTCACTGAAATGAAACCATACAATGATTATTATTATCTTGCTGTTATGTTTAACTTCTGGAATATTCTACTTCACCTTCTTGGATTCTCAACTTATATATAATCTTTTTTTAAATTACCACTTTATCCTAGTGGGATTGAGATCTCATCTATAATTTTCTAAGTCTTAACTCTCTGGTGCTTCTTTGGTCAATTACAATTTACAAGTGGGACCAGCACTAATTCAGGCACAAACTCCACATCAGTCCTCATCAAAAATTCCAATTTCAATTGGTGATTCTCAGAAATTGTGTAGGCAACGTTGGTCGCTTTCTTTCAATTTCAGAAGTTCATCAAGAGATTGAAAAGTTTTGAAAATAATAAGAGGCAGGGTAAAAGGGATCCACACCTTTCCTTGACATAGATAGAATTGGAAAAGTAGATTGCAGAATCAACCCTCACAATTAACAATCCTGAAATTTTAGTTGCCTCTGGATATTGTTGGATGTTCCTGTAAACGGTTGTCCTAGGGAGCCTCCCAAGAATTGCAGCCCGTGGCATTGTAAATTGTAGGAGGATCTTGGCAAAGGATATGGAAACCTGCCATAACAATAGGTGAAACAGATTCAAGACAAGTAGATCGGTAACATGGACTAGACAAATAGGACTTCAAGGTAGCAGATATCCTGATCCTTTGCCGCAATTAAGAGACCAATCTCAACAGAGGAAAAAACCACGCCAAAGAAAGCTACCATGCAAGCAACAAAATCAAATTTATCAATCTTCCATATCAGAATTGCTGCCTCATAGTCAATTAGGCCAATCACAGCAGATATAATGATGGAAGCAAGAATGGCATTTGGGGTGTATTTGAAAAGAGGTGTGATGAATTCCAAGGTTAGAAAAACAACACAGGACATCACAATGTTAGAGACTGTTGTTTGGCATCGGGCCATGTAGTTTACGGCTGAACGAGAGAAGGAACCTGCAAAGAAAAGAGTAGGTCTGATTTGTTATACAACACTAACCATTCTTACATCACTTGTTGCCACATAGCAAGAAGTCATTGAACCAACAATATTCATTGCTCCTAGGGCCACCATTTCTTTGTTTCCATCCAGTTGATAGTCCTTCATGGAAGCAAATGTTCTGCCAATTGCCACGGCTTCCTGATATACATCAAAACCCCCACATCATTCATTTTATCACTGTTATTACTTACTACTATATTGAGTCACCTTCAATCTTTTTAAGTTTAAGAATGGATTGTTCTAGGCAAGATGCCACCTTTTCAAACTTATTAACACAATAATGCTCTTCATGTCATATAAGAGTCACATAAAATTTTTATTAGCAAAGTTAAGTGAATGCGTAGTTCATCGATCACTGCAGCAGTCCTCTTGGCTGATCTTTGGTGGGCTTATTTTATCGAGATTAAGACAAACATGAATGCATCTGGCGGCATTTGCAGCTAGGTTCATGGATCATCTTGTTGCGGTGCTACTTTTCACTTTAAGGCATATCCAGATACAAGGTAAAGGTTTTGCTTTGGTTCATTCGTCTCTTATTTTCCCTTACAATTAGCTCACATGTATGTGAAAATTAAGCCCGTATGTTTTAATAAGCTTGATGATCTGAACATAATCAAGTAGCAAAGATGTATCAGCTTTTTGTTGAAAAGTAATTCTTGACGATCAATCTGTGATCATCTCATAAATGAGATATGCATGCATGATGTAATCATATATAGTGCCTCTTTCTCTTTTATGCCTTCTTCTAGTATCCCTCATTGGTTCATCATTTAATCATTGAAATTTTTATGACATTGAATGAGTGTTAGAAATTTTTTTTTTCCTACAAAATTTTGAAACTGATGCAAGCTTAAAAGCATTTGGTGGCAATGGAGTAGGCGGTGAGGATCAAAATTTGCAATTATTGATCATGGGTCCTACTACAATGTAGACATTTTTGGATGACAGCTTTTGGGGCTTGATGACCTCTGCAACATTTGATGCTTTTGGGTGTGGGGGATGCAACTGAAATTTGATCCAAATTTGAGAAATAACGGTTTCTTTCTTTTTCATTTTTTATGCTGAAAGGGAAAATGATGCAAAGAAAGAAGAGGAAAAAAGAGGGGGACCATCCACGCACTCAACCACCTGTATGGTGACTCCACCCACCATGGATCAGACCCTGAGCTCCCTCTTTCTTCACTTCAACACTATTTACAGATGCCAATCTCATTTCTCTCTCTCACCCACATTGCCTTATTTTTCTTTTCTTTTCTTTTGTTTCTGCTTTTGGAACACCTTAGGGCTTAAACTTCCTCTGCCAACTTGGGAGAGCAGGTTACGACAGCATCTCCAACCGTGAGAAAGATCTTGTCCTCGCCGATATCATCTGCGAACTTGGATGCATGAAGCTTGTCGACAACCACTTGCCCAGGATTTGCCAGAACCAGCTGCACAAAAACATGGGGGCTTTCAATCAGGTAATCTCTAAGCTCATACAATATAATAGACATGAATTGTTTCCAAAGAGTACGTAATGTGATTCTGCCGTGTTAAGTTTTTTACAAAGTAGATTTTTCGAAACATAGAGGGCAATTAGTGTGGATGTAGTTACTTTGACATCTCTCTTCAGGAGACTCCTGTGTAACTCTTCCAATGCATGGATGCCACTGGTGTCTATGTCAGTTACAGCTGCAACAAACATGAGAGCATACATGAGAATGGGAATAAGCATGGAAAAACACAACATGCTTGTCAATAGAAAACTGGGGTTTAGGAAATTGGCAAAAATTTGCTTACGGGACATCTCAACAATCAAAAATTGGACTCTTGGTAGGTTGGCTTCTTTCAAGTGTTCTTCCTCATCAGTCAACCATCTCAGTATCCTGCAAGGAATTTGATACTTTTGAGCATAAGAAAAGCTAGTGGAAGGGCTCAATTTAGGTTGTGGAGCAGGGGCGTATTAGATAGTTGGATAAGGGATAAATTAGATACTTGGACAAGGGCTGGTACACCATACACCATTCCACCTATTTTTAAGTACTAAGGGATTGTGTGGTAACTATTTTCAAAAATAGTTCTGAAAAATAGTTTTTAAGGATAATTTTTTAAAATTGTTCTCTAATGTTTTATAGAACAAAAGTCTTTTTGAAAATATGAAATATTTTTAACCTATTTTTAATATTTTAAATATGTTTTAAAAATAATTTTTATGTCTAATATTTTATTTTTAATCATTTTACATGTTTGCATAATTATTTTTTAAAACAAACCTCAAAAAACAAGTGAATCCAACTGAAAACACTTAAAAGATGTTATTTGAAAATACCTTATTTTTTGTTTTTAAGAACAAATAATAGAAAATAGAAAACAACTTTTTGTTAACAAATGTGTTTTCTTAATTTTTTGTTATGGATAACAAAAAACTGTTCGAAAAAATAGTTGTTAAACAAGCCCTAAGCCTCTATACCATGAAAACATGTCTAGATTGGTCTAACTATCCCACCTTCCTATCATGTTGCATAGTCAAGACAGAAATATTGGGCATAGAATAAACATATAATTTCACTAAAATTAAACGTAAAATGATTCTTATTATCTTGTAATTATGTTAACTTATGGATTATTCTACTTCACCTTCCTGGATTCTTAACTTGTATATAATCTTTTTAGAAAGTACCACTTTAGTCTCATCTATAATTTTCTATTCTTAACTCTCTTGGTGCTTCGTTGGTCAGTTACAATTTACAAGTGGGACCAACACTAATTGAGTCACAAACTCTACATATCCTCACTAAATAATTCTAGTTTTGCTAAAACCAAAACTTGAAATCAAAGTCCTCATCAAAAGTTCCAATTTCTACCAGTGATTCTCATAAATTGTCTAGATAATGTTGGTCACTTTCTTTCAATTTCAGAAGTTCATCAAGAGATTGAAAAGTTCTAAAAATAATAACAAGCAGGGTAAAAGGGATCCATACCTTTCCTTGACGTAGTTAGAATTGGAGAAGTAGATTGCAGAATCAATCCTCACAATTAACAAGCCTGGAATTTTAGTTGCCTCTGGATATTGTTGGATGTTCCTGTAAACAGTTGTCCTAGGGAGCTTCCCAAGAATTGCAGTCCTTGGCCTTGTAACTTGTAGGAGGATCTTGGCAAAGGATATGGCAACCTGCCATAACAATAGGTGAAAACAGAATCAAGACAATTAGGTCGGTAACATGTACTAGAAAAATAAGACTTCAAGGTGGCAGATATCTTGACCCTTTACCGCAATTAAGAGACCAATCTCAACAGATTTAAAAACCACACCAAAGAAGGCTCCCATGCAAGCAACAAAATCAAATTTATCAATCTTCCATATCAGAATTGCTGCATCGTAGTCAATTAGGCCAATCACAGCAGATATAATGATGGAAGCAAGAATGGCATTTGGGGTGTATTTGAAAAGAGGTGTGATGAATTCCAGGGTTAGGAATACAACACAGGACATCACAATGTTAGAGACTGCAGTCCTGCATCCGGCCATGTAGTTTACTGCTGAACGAGAGAAGGAACCTGCAAAGAAAAGAGCAGGTATGATTTGTTTACAGCACTAACCATTCTTACATCACTTTCTAGTGCTGTCCAAATGCCAACCATTGAAAATGTCCCTGCTACATTTGACTCAATCAGAAGATTATAACTATCCAGTTGCTAGCCGTTTCTTTGTTGTAGGCTTAATCTGATCTACACTTCAAACAATTGTGATAAAGTGGCTGGTGGAAAATTTTAATTTATTTATTAGAACTTTCTTTGTCCTGAATTCTTTTGTGGATCAGCTATGGTCATCTCTTGCCATTACTTCACATGTATCATCATTCAAAATCAGAGAGATTGCTATGAGTCTGTTTGTGTTTTCTTCTCACCTGTTGCCACATAGCAAGAAGTCATTGAACCAACAATATTCATTGCTCCTAGGGCCACCATTTCTTTGTTTCCATCCAGTTGATAGTCCTTCATGGAAGCAAATGTTCTGCCAATTGCCACGGCTTCCTGACATACATCAAAACCCCCACATCAAACAAAAATGGGATAGAAAAGATTTAAGAGACAAAACTGATTATCAAAATTTTCTTGCAAACTGGGGTGGAATTGGCTTACCGTCAATGCTATCAAACCAGCCACAACACCAATTTTAAATCCTTTTAGGAGATAAACACCACTGAAATATATTTGACTTGCAGATGAAGGATTGATTCCTTTATCTATGTGTTTCACCTTCATACATCAAAAGAAGTATTGAGTTCTACTATCACTGTTATTACTTACTACTATTGTGATCATGTTTTAAGCAATCAGGGGAAGGACTATAATAAAAGTAAGTGCACTCACAATTTGAACACCTTTCTTATCTGCACGGGTAATGTACACGAAGAAGGTAGACAGAATAACTGATATCAATGGAGCAATTGCAGGTACCCAGAAAAATTTCTTGTTTTTCTTTCCCTGTTCCTCAAATCACGTGAGAATCAAGGAAAAAAACTTAAAACTCCTACAGATTTTTAGGGTGCAAATTGATCAAAATTAAGGACTCTTACAATGTACTTAGCAAATAGAAGAAAACCCAAAAAGGTAGCCCCAATGACTATAGTCTGCCAGTTCCACTGCAAATATGTTGTGGATGTAAGATTCAGTAACTTAGGTTAAACCAAATATCTCGGATTTAACCAAGAGGTTGAACCCCTATAAAGAGGGAAAAAAAAAAGGAATGGAAATGGAAGGCGAGATTACCCCGTGATGAACTGAGCCCCATACTGAATGCATTACAGAAATAATATCAGTTTCCTTTGTGAAATTCTTGATGCCAAGAAAACCTTTAAGCTGTTGGAGGGCTATTGTAATCGCAGCTCCACCCATAAAACCAACAATGGCAGCATGGGATAAGAAATCGATCAAGAAACCTAATCTGATAACAAAACCAAACCACCATCATTTTATCATTGAGAACTGAAAGCTGGAAGCCTTTAAAAGAGATGGAACAATGATATAAACGATGCAAAACCATAAGGAAGAAACAATTAAGATATAATTTCCCTCTGAGGCTTCAAATTACTTCAAGTAGATACTTTTTCCGATTACCTAAAAAATCCAAGTGTGGCTTGTGTGATCCCAGCAAAAAATGTAGCTGTGAATGCAAGCCGCAGATACTCTGCTGGATTTTCTGTGGGATCAATCTCTGCCCGAAGCAGACTTCCTAGTAAGAGAGACACCACAGCAACTGGCCCTATGGCTATGTCTCTTGAACTGCCCATGAAGGCATAAATCAGTGGAGGAACGAAGCTGGAGTCTGTAGAAGTTTAGAACAGGAGAGGAAATTACCACAACAAAATCCCAATAAGGCTAAATAGAAGGCAACATAGTGTTCTTAATTAATATGGAACTTACATAGCCCATACTGAGGTTCCAAAGATGCAAGTTTTGCATACCCGATATCCTGTTTTACCAGTTAGCAAATTATTAAAATGCAGTGGATAATAATATGGGATTTGTTTTCTTTTTGTTTAAATCACTTTTAATCATCTAATCTACCTGAGGAATGCAGAGACTTGCAATGGTGAGTCCAGCAATGAGATCCCCTCTAAACTTAGTTAGATTGTAGCTTCTCCCCCATTCAAGAATGGGGAAAATAGCCTGGATGCCTAGGATGAACTTCCGAGATTTAGATTGATCCTTGAAAGAGCGAAGAGGATCATCTGCAAAGAACGTCTCCTTCACTGTGGTTTTGAATTCCTTGAAGAGATTTTGCTTAGGGGGAACTCCCACCTTGTGCATGTACGGCAAGTTCGTCGTATGTCTGTGTGAGGATGACAGGCTACGAATGTCCTCTTTCGCTTCTGGCACCTCATCAGTTGAATGGGGCCCCATTGCAGACAAGGACTACTGAACCTGTAATGCATAAAAAATAGAAAGATAATCACGAACTGGGAAAAAGGGATGCTTATTTCTAAACTGAGCCGATTAACATGGAGGAGTTTCAAACACTGCACTTAGGCAAGAAGAATGTCATAAGTTTCCACATGAAAACTAACATAGCCATTTGATTATAGTTTTAAACAGTTCTATACAAGGAAAACATATCATCTCAAAGACATTGCATGTAGCTGAAAAATTCATAAAGAATAAAAACTACTGATACAGCAGGCACGAGCTTTGTTCAACTGACAACGTTGGTGGAGAGAATTGAAACTAACCCCAGCAGAATCAAACGAGGCTTGGGAAAGGAGGGTTGGATGATTCGAGGCTTAGAAAGTGCCGACCCTTCTTGAGCATGAAACGAAGGTGGAGTTCTTCCTTATATAAGTCCTGAATGCCTGAAAGGAATTACCAGTCAAACTTGTTAGGTTGAATGAAAGACTTATCCACAGTGATAATCTATGAATTTGGATCCCTTAGAAGTCAGATACAAAATCGACAACTAACTTAAGGCAGATTAAAATATTGATAAAACCGACTATTGACTATTCAATAGCCTTATTATTGATGTAAGCAAGTGATCATCTCCCTCACGATATCTGAAATCGCAGAACAGTACATAGAGTCTGTGGGAGGGGTTGACTTGAAGTACATGTGGCGCATAGAATCAATACAGACAACCACCAAATTTTCCCTTCCTTTCCTATATTATGTTTTCTCCTTATAATCTTCTATTAAAGTTCTTAAAGAGTATCAACTGGACAAACTCCCCAATGTATGGTGCTCCCGTGTGTTCAAAAAAATGAGACGCAACCCTCCCAACCATCACAAGTGATCATGCAATTCACCATTTTCAATTCTAAATGATTACTTGCACAAAAACATTGAATCATTCTGGTATCTTATTAGTGGCAACTTAATCAGATGAATATTTACTGCTTATAGGCACCACACCTATAAACAACCAGCCAAACGACAAAAAAAGAAAACCTATACCACCCACTTCATTAAGAACAGGTTATTATTGAATTGACTGCCTTGTTTTGCATCTTGAAAAGAGCATTTTCTTACTGCAATTGACACAGAATACAGCAGCCGAGTGTGCAATAAAATTAAACAAAGCACCACAGAATCAAGTCATCCCTACCAGGATTTAAAAGATGATAAAATGCTGAAATCGATAATCAACCATGTTGCTTTTTCTACTTTCAGAAACTGTGAAAATCAACTTGACTAAATCAATCAAACACCTCACCATTAACTAGTTGCTGATTACAATAACAATATCCGATTCTGAACCCGCATTTTTATTTCTATTTTATTCATATACTCAGATTATATTAGAGCAAGTTAATATTATTCTTTGTTATATATTAGTTTGAATTATAATAGAATAGAATCTCGAATTTGAAACTATTAGTTTGAATTATAGTAGGAGATAGAGTTTGAATTATAATTGAATTCAAATGTATTTGTATATTAATATCCATCGTCATCGATAAGAATAGATGCCATATTTTCTTTCTCTGTGGGTTGTACTTAAATGGCCTTTAGAAAAAATGGAAGATATGATAATAATTGCCCTATCTGACTGCCACCCCCGCAACATAAATCATGAATTAAATGATCAAATGAAGCAAAACCCAGAAACTGAATAACTTTTTGTGAATGGGTATTTGGGCAATTTACATGATCTTTTCAGAACAAATGCTATAATAAAGCCTACATCTGACCTCGAAACGCTTTTCACGAAAGCCATTGATAGTGGAGGATACAATGATAGCTAGAAATGGTCGCCCCGCTTCATAAATCAACTTTAACACAAAAACCTCTTAAAACAAAGAAAACAAAGCAGGAAAAGAGGAAGAGAACAAATCACCCAAAAAGCTAAAAAGTAACACTTCTAAATTACCCTTTTGAAAAACAAGAATACCCAATATCAGCTATCACTTCAGCTACCCACGATCGATGGTCCTTGAATTTCAGGAATATTTTAAAATATATATCAACCAATCCCCGCAGAATATCACAGCGAACCCCGAATCCCGTCCAGGTTCAATGAACAGAAAGTTTCCCACCTCAGCCCTTCCGATTCTCTTTCGATTTGTGCCGTATAAAAAACTCCCTCATCGTCAGCCCAACCAAACCAAATATTTAAGCAAAATCAATCAAACGGAACGTTCCCAAAAAGGCGGTCTCCTCGTGCACACGTACAACTCTTAACACCCTGTTTGGTTGCAGAGAAAATGTTATACAGCCTGTTGGGATATGAAACAAGATTAGAAGTCTAAAACAAAGAGACCCTTCAGTGTATTTTAGATTTCCCTTCATTTGGAAGGCAAGTTGTAAGTTTATAACGGTGTTAGTTAGGTTTGTGCCTTTTTGGAAGGCAGCGTCAGTAATGAAATTTTCAAACTGATGTTCCCACGTGGTTGACGAAAGTAAACGGTAGAGTGCCTTTCCATCTGCCTAGTGGCCACGTGTCGCTTTCTTGGTCCCAACGGCCCCACATGTCCTTCTCCCACCGATGCCGACGTTGGCAAGGTCGAACCAGGCCGGGATCGCGACCCGATTCACTTACTCGGCCTCCGGAGTTGACTGTTGAGTTCCATTAGTTTAATCCGTAAAGGGGGAAAAAAAAAAAAAAAAGAACTTATATTTTTTATTACATAATTTTATTTTTCACTGTATTTTTTATTTGTTTATTTATTTCTTTTGCAAAACTAATATATATATAAATTAATTCTAATATATTTATTCCTTAATATATATAATTTTTTTCTATATTGAATAAAATAATATTATATTTTTTATTTTAAAAAATTAAACATTTTAATCATAAATATTATTAAAAAAATAAAAATTACTACAATTTCGAATTAGTACAAAAGAGATTTAAACTTTTTTAACATCAGAGTGTAATATAACTTTTATTTATTCAAATAAAAAAAGTAAAAATATATTAGTTGTGGAACCTCTTTCATATATGGGAATTTTTTTTTCTTAAAAATAGTTTTTTTTCTAAATAATGAACCAATCTAATGGATCCCTCTACGGTTATAATTACTTTATCGAATATTATCGGGAATATGATAAAATACTAATAACATATCATATTTTATATTTATTTGGAAAGAAAATAATATATTTTATTTCATCACACGACATATTTTGGTGACATATATTAATCAATCTTCTTTTTATATCCCTTGCATATATGGTGTGTATATATTTCATATATCATAAATTTATTTTTCATCGTATTTTTCTATTTATTTCTCTACTTATTTGGAAAATTAAAAATCTTAATTAGAAAATAATATATTTATAGTTAATAAAATAAAAAATACATATATGTTTATTATATTGTAAAATAATATTAACATATTTATTACTTAATATATTCAAATTATTTTTATATATTAGATAAATAATATAAATATTAATAACAAACAAACAAAAAATTACTTGTTAAATTGTAATCTTAAATATTAAAACTTGAAAATATACTAGGTGAGAAGCCTCTTCCATATAAGGCTTTTTTTAAATAATGGTTTGTAGATATGGATAATTTTTGGCATGTAGTTGGGTGAGTTAGACTTGAAATGGTGCACATGTAACGTGTATGACCCACACGGGTCGGAATCAGAAAATGCCTTATTAGCTTAACCTTAGTTTAGAAATCATAACCTCCACTCCAGCTTTCCCACCCTACCTCTTATTGAGCCAGCTTATCCCATTTGTTCTTTACTCAATTGATGAGCTTCTAGGTTGATAACCTTCCTGGTTTTGACTTGGTCTTTGTGATTCCGCTTTTCCTTCTCACTTTAACATTATTATTGGTTTGATCTAAAGATTATTATCTATAATTGATGCTCTTTCATATAAGGCTTTTTTAAAATAATGGTTCCTAGTAAGGTTATACTTGGTAGGATATAATATGAAATATGAGAAAATATTTTATATAATATATTTTATTTCATACTTCATTGATGATAATTAAAATAATGGTTCCTAGTAAGGTTATACTTGGTAGGATATAATATGAAATATGAGAAAATATTTTATATAATATAATTGATGATAAAA
Organism: Vitis riparia; assembly: GCF_004353265.1. Taxonomy (NCBI): domain Eukaryota; kingdom Viridiplantae; phylum Streptophyta; class Magnoliopsida; order Vitales; family Vitaceae; genus Vitis; species Vitis riparia. The sequence goes on along the minus strand of NC_048448.1, from coordinate 4,142,084 downwards.
TAAAATAAGTTATTTTATAAATTATTATCCTTTATATTCAAATATGAATTATGATAAGTAGTGAGATATATTATTTAATATTTTATTTTATATTTTATACATAATATATGTTATTTTTATACTAAGATATTAAAGACATATATCTCATATATTATAAATTTATTTCTCATATATTTTTTATTTGTTTTTTTTATACTTATTTTAAAAAACAAAAAAATGACTTAATAATAATAATAAAACTTAGTGGATGGTTATTGTTAGGAAGCGTCCCAAATTCCTAATTAGTATAGATTTTTTTTTTGTAAAGAATATTATATACAATATTTCTAAGTTGATATATTATTGTAATATTAGACTTGAATAAGGAAGGTTGTTGGAAATATCTCTATAAATATTTTAGGTCATAAGGGAAAAAGTTATGAGATGAAGATGAATTTATAGAGACTATACGAGGTGGATAGAGATGTGAGGAAGAACGAGAGGTACTCTGTGGAGCGAGAGAGCTCGTAGTAAAGTATGGATACAAGGAGTGGGGAAACATGTGATGTTTCGGAACCCAATAGTTCTATTTGATTCTATTCTCTGTAATATTCTCTATTGTATAGTGGAATCATTCTCTCTTATTCATGGATGTAGGCATGGTTGGTCAAACCATGTTAAAACCTCGTGTACCACATGTGTGATTGTTTTATTTTTGTGTTCTTGAACTAACATTGTTAGCATCAAAGTTTTCGCTGTCATAACGGTTAGCAACCAACTTAATAACTTAAAGTGACTTAATAATTTAATTTAAATCATTAAGTACATTTGGTAAGATAACTTAATTATATGACTTAAAATCAAAAAACAACTTTAAGTAATAAGTAAAAAGAATTAACTTATTTTTACTCTCAGTTACCCTAGTTACTTTTATGATTTGTTTTGCTATTTCATTATATCAAATATTACTTAATATTTTTAACTCTAATTATAATTTATAAGAATAAATATGTCAATTTGATGATTTAGAATAAATTTTAAGTTAATTTTATCAAATAATCTTAATACTTAAAATAAAAACTAAATAATAAGTTTTATTTTAACAACTTAAATATAATTTAACTTAAAATCAACTTAAATTATTAAATAATAAATATTAAATTTTACTAAATACCCCTTTAATAAATAAATTACATACTAAATTTTAAACCATACATTACTCTCAAATAAATATAAAAGGGATTTAAAACATTTTAGTATGAAATATGTGTAAGTTGACTTTTGAGAATGAGACTAACGGATGTCCTCTTGACCTTGGTGCCTTATTAGCAACCCCAATACCATAGCCCACCTTCTTCCCAAACTAAGCTCTCAATTCATTCTCTTGCAGATATCTGAGACCCCAATAGTTGTTAGGAAACGTCAACTTACAGGTGAGAAAGGAAAGAGCAGAGACAACTTGTCTTTTGATAGGCGGATAAGGCCAATTTCATCCTCAATCATTTTAAAAAATAAAAATAAATAGAAAAAAAAAATTTAAAACAAAAGTCAGCCGCATTGCCGGTGTTTTGGACATATGGTTACACAGCGTGCTTCGGAATCTGATTGCTAAGTCAACTGTTTGGAAGGCCGGGGCCTCCTCCTTCGACAAAAATATAATTTTTTAGAAGATACACGAATATCCTTATTTTTGTTTTGTTTTCAAACATATTTGTCTTTCCACGTAAGCATACCAACCAATATTATTATAATTATTATATGAAAACTTTTCAAATTCTTAACCGTTGTCTTCAAAATTCTTCCGGATTTAATCTTTGCCCATTGGAGGTTCTGTCTAAGAGAAACAGCCAATAAACAAGCAAAAAATCCAAAAAGATCTGAAAGTCCATTTAGATGGGCTGGAATTTTGGTTCAGTCTTATTGACTCTTAAAAAGCAAGTCTGAAGTAGATCAGATATGTATCAAGTTACTTCTTTTCAATTCTTAATTCTTATTCTAGAAGTTGGTAAACTAAAGGGATTGAGAAAATATTCTAATTGAAAATCACTGTCATGGTAGGATGGCTCTTTGCTCATACTACAGGCCAATGATACAAACCCCTTCTCCATTAGTTTAAACCCAAAAATGAGTCAACGTCTCCTCATTCCCTCTTTTCAACGAGATGACATGATTTTATCAAGCTAATAAGTTGGGCGTATCTAAGTGTATCTTTCTAGCATTAATGCATGATTATTCAAAGGATTTATGATAAAATTATGATGAATTTAAAATTAATTTTTTAAAATCCAGTATAAAAAATATTTTCAAATCTACTGCACTTTTAATCACATTGAAATGTGTTTCTTTAACCTCTATCATTTTTGTATTAAAGACATACGATAAAAAAAAAAATTAAATTTATATTAAAAGTATCTTTTTCATAAACATTTTATATAAGAGACATTTTTTTTATATATAATTTTTTATAGTTATATATATTAGAAAAATTAAATTTATACTTAAGTTTCCATAATTTTACAAAATCAAATTTATATTAAAGGTGTTTCTTAAGAAGACATTTTTCATAATTTTCATATCAACGACACCGTAGAAAAAATAATTGAATTTATACTAAAAATATATTTTCAAAAGACATCTTTCACAATTCAATGGAATTAAATTTATACTAAAGGAATCTAGTAAATAAACACCTTCGACAATTTTGTAAAATTAAATTCATATTGAAAAGTGTCTCTTAAAAAGACACATTTATTATAAATTCAATTTTTTCGATTGGTGGTTAATATAAAAATTATGAAAGATGTTTCTTTAAAAGATACATTTAATATAAATTCAATTTTATAGAATTATGGAGACACCTTTCGTGTAAATTCATTTTTTTTTTTCCATTATGTAGCTGATATGAAAATTGTGGAAGATATTTTTTGAAAAGACACCTTTAATATAAAGTCGATTTTGTGGTATCGTGGAAAGATGTCTCTTCTAGGAACATCTTTAATATAAATTCAATTTTTTAGCATGTATGATTAATAAAAAAAACTTATAAAAACATGTTTTTTTGAAGAAACACTTTTAATATAAATTCAATTTAGTGGATTATGGAAGTTGTCTCTTAAAGAGACACTTTCGGTGTAAATTCAATTTTTATTTTATTTTAATATGTATCATTGATATGAAAAATATAAAAAGTATCTCTTGAAAAGATAGCTAAAATACCATAGATTTATCAATAGTTTTGTAACTATCATTTAATTTATTTATTTTTAATCTAACTCGAAGCCCAAATAGACAATCAGTCAACCAAGTCATGGGTAGACATTTAAGATTTTTTTTATTATTATTTGTAAATTAGATAACTCTTCTTGGTTTTTTAAGCTTCACAATTAAAGTTTCTTTATGACTTTAAATTAAATAAGTCTTCTTGACAATTAAAGTTTCTTTAGGGACTTTTGAGATAAAGATAACATAAAGTTTAAAGAATCAAATAAAACAAAGCAAAAGTTGATATCCGCTTTTAATTGCAGTATATAGGTAACAGTTGAATTATGCATCCAAAATTAAATAATGTGATAAAATGATTGATGTCAATAAATATGGGTTAACATGAAATTGGGTACTTTGATAAGAAAAGACAACTTACAAAAATTATCTATAATCTTACATAATAAATTGGTTAGTATGTTGCAACAATTCATTCTCAATTACGAGATAGGTAGTGCCCATAAGGGGCAAATGCCCTCCTTGAAATTTTGAAAAAAAATATTAGGGTTCAATAGGGATTTGACCTAAATTTTAAATAAAAGAACCACTTACAACTATCCTATGCAAATACTTTTGAATTATTTTTCCCCCATAAACTAAGATTCAAATATTACCCCTTAACCAATTCTCTGGCTCCATCATTGTTATGAGATATATCGTTCGGAGTTCAAAGAGTTCTCATGATTCTAAAATGTGTCTTTAAGTTAAAAGGAGTGTATATATATTTACTATCAAAAGTTTTATGCGAACACAATAAGACCCTAATGTTCTATTGGGATTGTAGAAAAAAACTTTTTCCGATGTGAGATATTATTGCATCAATGCAAACATAATATTTAATACATTCTTATTGACTTTAAAATGTGTTTGCAAGATCCGTACGTGTTAATAATTTTTTTCTTTATTCAATAAAATATATCAAATATACCATAAAAAAGGCTTTTAGTAAAATCAAATAGTTAACATTATATGACTTAAAATGAATTTAAATTAAATTATAGTTAGTAAGCGACTTTAAGTTAAATAATACTTAATAAGTTGATTTATCAAATTTATTTAAAATTTTAAACTACAATATTAAGTTATTTAAATGATTTAAGTGATTAAGGTAATTTATTAGACACCTAACATTAGGTAAATAAGCTGTAATTCTAAGTATAGGAATGAAAATAATAAAATATTCACCTGGATTATTGGCCCGTTTGAAGAGTAAGAGAAGATTGTTTTTTTGTTTTTTTGTATTTTTTTTCTTCTTAAACCAACATATGGCCTATAAATCTTATCGGATTGCTTGACATACATCAGGAATGAAGTTTCTTGGTTCGAGATTATCAGTTGCGAAATGATTGGCATGGACGAAACTAACCGTCCATTACAAAAGAAAAAGCATCTTTGAAAATGAGCATACAGATAAAGCAAAGGTATCATCGTCCTACTCCTCTACAAGAGAGAGAATATAATGCGTCTCCTAGGCATGACTCAACCAAAATTGAAAGACGCTAGGCTCTGATTCAGTACAGTGTGCGTGCTGTCATTGGATGCAGGTGGTGAGGAATGGAGTAAACACAAGGTTGTACGGGATACCCCAAGTACCGGAGACATAGAGTAAACATCCCCTGAGAAAGGAAAATGAAAGTGAAAGATGAGGACAAGGACCGTTGACGGAATAAGGCAGGTGAGAGTGAAAATTGAAAAAGAGGTGCAACAAATTGGAATCAAGATAGTGGGTCGGCCTGGGAACTGGAGCACTATCGCAACTGGCCGGAATTAACCACGAGGCAGAAGTGCAGTACCCAGAACTGGACTGCTCCTCATGTGGACTTTTGATTGGAGCAATGGGGACCATTCCTCCATCCCCACCCACATCAACCTCCTCCATTCGTCCCTTTATTCGGTCAAGAGTTTGAGTGCATAAGTGGAATGCCCTTTTGTGACACAAACCATATCCAACCACGTAGTGTGTGCTGCTCTGTTTTCATCTTCAAACATCTAATTCCTTCCTCGGCCCCCTGTCACCACATATTTACCTCAATAGCCTCCAAAATATCCACGACTATCCACTTGGAAATGTGATTGGTTTTTCCTTTTTTTTTTGCTTATCACGGTGGTCCAATTATGTCCATGGTCATGGTGCTTGTGGTCCTATATAGACATATTCTTGGGCGCAGCGACGTCGATTACCATGAGCCCAAGGTAATCGCTGATTTTAGGAATGTTTTGTCCCCCCGATACTGACTCCTCCCGTCATTGCAGTTTTGAGAATCGACTCCCATTGTAAAAAGCATTTGAAAGCAGCTTGTTGATATTCATTCAATGACTCCTGGTGGAAAATTAGAGAAAAAAAACGAAAAGAACACACAGATTTAACGTGATTTGACAAATTGCCTAAATCCACGAATTCGCTCTCCTCATTGGACTCTTCTCCACTTTGGTATTTGTCATTTTTTTCTCCATATGTCTTTCACTTAATATGAGCCTCATACTACAACATAGCTCATTGGAAAAGGCTCGATATCAAGTCCAAAATAACCATCCCAACTCAAGGTAATCACAAGATTTTGATGGAACGATTTCTTGTCCTGCTTCCATCAAAGGCAACTTGGCAACTTGCTTCCAATTCATAAACCAAAGGGGTTCAATTACTCAAACAGGTTCCATTCATTCAAGTTTCACAAACCTCGAACTTTCAGCTGTTTAATTAAAGAAACTAATGAAGCTTACTATTAATTGAATATATGAAGCAATTAGATTAAGATAATTTTGGTATGCTTAAAATTATAAATAAATTGCGTTAAAACGTGGATTTTACTCTCTTATTACTACTAATACAATCAATTGTAAGGTGACAATGCCTTTTTTTTCTTTCTTTCTTTTTTGTTAATTTTATTGACCTTTCTTAAAGTTTGAGTTCTGGTATGTCAAACTAATGAAGACTCGTAGCTCATGACTGGCCATTAAAACACAAATAAAGGGGGGAAAAGGTATATGGTCCTCCATGAGAATAGTATTGTTTAAGGTTTTGAAATAGGAAGTCCAAATCTCTCAAAAATTAAATTTGATATGAAGATAAAATGATTGAACACTGAGATGTCTTTTTATTTATTTATTTATTTATTTTATTTCTTTATAAATGAGGTGTCCATAATATAATGCCCATTAAGAAAAAAGAATATGCTGAATTGAATGGCTAAAATTCACAGAACAAAACTACCTATTTCATACTAGGTTTTTGTAGTTACCTTTGGAGCTGATCCCATCATGTGAGACCAGTGCCCATAATTAGCTAAGTGCAAGTATGAAACAAATCCATGTATGGCTAACCCACACGTGAAACCCGTCCATATATGGGTTAGGGGAAATCGCGTTAATGGACTCTGCTGATGATGACACAATTACAATGATGAATGCTTAATGGGTTCGACAATATTCCAAATTCCAATCCATCTCCGGCACCAGTTGCTGGAACACCCACCAAGCAAGGGTCTCCTTGATCTGATAAATCAAATCATTAAACTATTACTATTTCCAAATGATATATATCGCCACCCCACTTTTTATTTATTCCAGAAGTCCAGCAGAAGCTGCAGAAAATAATTTCGGGACTTGCTCTTTCACCTCCCCACTCCCCGTTTCTTTTGTCCCATGAATTAATTCCTTATCTTCTGGTTAAAAAAAAACTGGTAGTGGCTTGACTGCACCATAAAGGAGTGGACTGGGGATGATACGAAAAAACATATACTGGTGTATATATGCTCCCATTTCACTTTGAAGAATCTATAGGCATGGGCCTACGTGCATTTGTGTGGAAACCCAGGAGGCCCACATTGATAGAACTGCCCGTGGCATTAGAAAAAAATAGTGAATTATGGACAGCAATAATACATTGAAGTCGGCGCAATTTCTTATTCAGGAGACTTATCCAAGGTCTAGAACAAGTCAACAACTGCGCTGGCTTACTCTACATGTAGTCGAGGAGGTTTGTCAGCTAATGAATGAAGACAGATGCTTGAGTTCATAGTCCAACAACTACTACCATTGTCACTTGGGGCTAGTCTAGGCTTCTTTTGTTTTTGAAGATGTACATTAGTATCTTTAATTTTAACATGAAGGTCCTTTGAAGAGAGTAGTTTGATTTTCTTTATTTAATATATCAGGAACTGGTTCTTGCATGCATAATGGTGGGAGTACTTTGATACTGGCATTAATTCATAGGAGAATCGGTACATATGTGAAATGAGCCAAGTGGGATTGTTTTAACTTTTAAGATGAGATTCATGAAAATAGAATGCAAAATGATCAGATGGTTAAAATCATTACAAAACTCCAGTGACAATGACATGGTGAGTGGATATTGATAAGGGCTTTTAACTTTATTTGATTTATTTCGTTATTTTGACGTGTTTCTTGGGCTTTCGGGTTGGTTTTGAACTAAGTAATATTCCAGGAGGTTGCAGAGTTTACTACAAAAGACCAGCTCTAGGAGCTCTCCCAAACACTTCAGCATATCATGCACTCATTACAGACAGAGACCCTCTCCATGCCCATGGAGCAGCAGCAGCAGCTCAACATTGAAGATGGTAGCAAGACTCAGAGGGCTGAGTGGATGCTTAATTCCCCTGAACCGCCAGGTCTATGCCATGAGATTGTCAGTTCAATAAAATCGGCTGTTTTTCCTAATGGAAGCAAGCACTCTTCATCCTCCACAAAGCAAACTCGATCTACAGCCGCAGGTGTTGTTTCATTCTTGCATGGTCTATTCCCAATTCTTACCTGGGGAAGAAATTACAAGGCTACAAAGTTCAGAAACGATTTAATGGCAGGCTTAACTCTAGCAAGTTTAAGCATTCCTCAGGTACACACATGATTTCTCTCCGTCTTTTTCCTCTATGAATTTGTTGAACATGTCACTCATATACTTCTTATGAATTTGTTGGGCAGAGCATCGGATATGCAACTCTGGCGAACCTCGCACCTCAGTATGGTCTATGTAAGTAGATGAATTCAGTTCAGTTAATTACTCCATGTATGCCACTTCAATTATGCTTGGAGCTTCTCTTATTAAAAAACTGGCAGCCTTATAATTATGCAAGAAACAAGCATGATAGATTTGATACTTTTTTTCTTTTTAAATTTTTTTTTTTTATATTATCAATATGTAATGTTGTGATGGGTTGCAGACACAAGCGTGGTTCCGCCTCTGGTTTATGCTTTAATGGGAAGCTCAAGAGAGATAGCCATTGGACCAGTAGCTGTGGTTTCCTTGCTGCTCTCTTCGATGATTCAGAATGTAGTAGATCCTGTAGCTAATGCCGTTGCCTACAGAAAGCTCGTCTTGACAGTAACTTTCTTTGCCGGTACCTTCCAATTCATATTTGGATTGTTCAGGTGGATCTTCCTCTTGAAGCGAATGTTCCCTTTTTATTGATCATGGAGGCTAGTGCTTCTTTTTCCTTAAACAAGTAGCTTTTTGTTATCTGCAGGCTGGGTTTTCTGGTGGATTTTCTCTCACATGCTGCCATTGTTGGATTCATGGGAGGTGCAGCCATTGTCATTGGCCTTCAACAACTGAAGGGGCTACTTGGAATCAGTCACTTCACCACCAAAACTGATGTTGTTTCGGTGTTGGAGGCTGTTTTCAGGTCACTTCATCATCAAGTAAGTTTGTCTATAGGAGATAATCCACAGGCCCCTTCTTTAAACCCCTGCTTCATTCTTCATATTATTTTTTAGTACTTTGAATAATTGCCAAGAGTAGCAGAATAGATGTGTTATTATGCATATTTGGTAATAATCTCTTTATGTGCTTAATTTCTTTCTCCAAAGTTTTGATGGTCCACCTCTCCTTTTTTGCTTTCCCTGACAGTGGTACCCCCTGAACTTTGTCCTCGGTTGTTCATTCCTGATTTTCATCCTATTTACCAGGTTTATTGTAAGTAATAGAATACTTAAACCCTCCAATTAGCCATGTTTAAAGACATTTTCTTCCCTGCTTCCTTCATCTAAGTTAAATAACCCTGTCTTAACTGCAGGGTAGAAGGAACAAAAAGCTTTTCTGGTTGCCAGCGATTGCTCCTCTGATATCGGTTGTTTTATCTACTGCTATAGTCTTCCTGACAAAGGCAGATGGGCATGGTGTTAAGATAGTAAAGCACATCAAACGAGGCTTGAACCCGATTTCTGCTCACGAATTACAGTTTAGTGGGCAACATGTGGGACAAGCAGCCAAAATTGGATTAGTTTCTGCCATTGTTGCTCTCACTGTGAGTCCCTACTGTTGAATCCGTCTCTCCATTAATTTTCTTCATTTGTCCATTCATGATGTAACTCTTTTTTAAACTCTTGATTCAACCTTTGTTCTCAGGAAGCCATTGCTGTTGGCCGATCGTTTGCTTCCATTAGAGGCTACCACCTTGATGGGAACAAGGAAATGGTAGCCATGGGCTTCATGAATATTGCAGGATCTTTGACCTCTTGCTATGTAGCAACTGGTGAGCTGAATTCTTTGGTGACTTCTACTTTTGAGCCTATCATACCTAACTTACTACTATCTCAGAAAAGAAAATAAAAGTGCATGCGACTCTGTGAAGCCAATAATTCCATTATTGAGTGCCAATAATTTGATGGGCACCTTGGGTAAATTTCTGCAGGTTCTTTTTCGAGGACCGCCGTAAATTTCAGTGCAGGATGTGAAACAGTGGTATCAAACATAGTAATGGCCATTGCAGTGTTTTTATCACTGGAATTGTTAACTAGGCTATTGTACTTCACCCCAATTGCCATTCTTGCTTCAATTATTCTATCAGCTCTCCCTGGACTGATTGACATACCTGAAGCTTACCATATCTGGAAGGTAGACAAAATGGACTTCCTTGCTTGTGCCGGTGCCTTCTTTGGAGTTCTGTTTGCATCAGTGGAGATTGGTCTTGTAGCTGCGGTAATCTTTTCTATTCCCCCTCTTAATTTCCCAACTTTATGGTAAATCATTATGAAACTATGCATCTGTGTTGAGGTGACAACACTGCCAAGAATACCATAGTTGCCAAAAATGTTATAATAATGACTTCTAATTTGGCACTTAACACAATATGATAAGTTTCCTCAAATAATCTGCAACACACATTCATGCTTAAATTTATCCTACACTAATTAATAAATAGAATCCTAGTGTCTCTATATCAAATAGATTGGCTCAAAGCTAGATGTGGAAGAAGTGGCGTCTTGTGACTGGTGGGTTCCATCTCATAATTGAGGTGGGTTGAAAATGTGAAGGCAATCTGATTAGGTCTCAGAGTTTCTGTTCCAGACCTTCCAAAACCCTCATTTTGGCGCAATCCTGTTGCTTGCAACTTGTACCCCACCACCAGTCCTGTCTTTCTGCGCATGGGGTAGGGGGCCGGGTGAGCCTGTCTGATGCAGGTACCATTAATGTCACAACTTTCTTAAATCACTTTTACCTACATCACTAGAATTTGATTGGTAAATGCCAGACCTGCTGAGTTGAGTTTTCATGATCAACATGGTATTATTCTATTGGGAACAGATAGAACTGCAGAGATGAACTGAGAGTCAATTTATGTCCCCCTATCTGATGGATTATTTTCTACTGAAATAATGTCTTGAAATGACTGCATGCAGGTGACAATCTCATTTGCAAAGATAATACTAAATTCCATTAGGCCCAGCGTAGAAGGATTGGGCAAACTCCCTGGAACAGATATCTTCTGTGACATCAATCAATATCCCATGGCCATCAAAACTCCAGGCATCTTGATTGTTCGCATCAACTCCGGATTGCTTTGCTTTGCTAATGCCAATTTCGTAAGAGAAAGGTGCATGTCTTCTCACATGTGTTTTCATAAAAGAGAGAAAAGAGAGAGAGAGGCCCTGTTTAATCTAAAGAACAAAAAGCTCATAGTCATGGTTATTTGTTTTAGAATAATGAAGAGGGTGACTGAAAAAGACGAAGAAGGCGAAGAAAACTCAAAGGAAAGAACTCAAGCAGTAATCCTTGACATGTCCAGTAAGTTGTGACGTGATTTACCTGTTTCCATGACTACCTCTTCAATCATATGCGTATATTTAACCAAATGGTTTGGCTGTATGTGATGGCAGCTGTCATGAACATTGACACTTCGGGAATCTGTGCGCTACAAGAAGTGTACAATAAGTTGGTTTCACATAACATACATGTAAGACACAAGTTCTTTAGTATGTAACATTTCGGCTAATCCATGGTTCAAGGGGCTCTAAAACAAATTTCCATTGTTGTACGTGCAGTTAGCAGTAGCCAATCCAAGGTGGCAAGTGATACACAAGTTGAAGTTAGCCAAAGTTGTGGATAAAATTGGGAAAGACTGGATTTTCCTCAGTGTTGGGGAAGCTGTAGATGCATGCAGCTCTAAAATGGTCAATTTTAGCAGCTGTTGATGGCTTTATGTTGCCTCAATTATTTCACAGAATAAGTTGTTTTTGTGATGTAATATAGATGTAATGAAGTTCACAACTATATTTCATGACGTTGTGACTCTGGGATGCCCTTGGGTTGTTGCTACAAGCCTACAAGTAATTTAACATCATAGTTTGCAGAAGAGTTCATAATTCTAAGCTCACCATATTCCACAATTCCAAAGCAGAAGCTGAGAAATTTAAGAAATCTTGTATTGGATTGTCGCAATCATTTTGTATGACACATACAATTATCATACCTGGCGTGATATGTGAAGCCGCCCCTCTCCTGGCCCCGAAGTCCTTTTCTGCAGACATGGACCCTGGTTCACACACACCCCACATTTCTTCCTCCCCTTTTCCTTTCTTTGTCGCCTTCCTCTCGGAAAGCACATTTCTCCAGATCATCTTGTCCGACCAGACGAGCAATGGCATCCACAATGTAAGACTAATGGCGTAAAACATATCTATATATAGATGGATAAAACAGGGGTACTCCCTTTTATTTCAATTATATTTTGTGAAAGCCCAAATGTGGTTCAGGTTATGTTTGATTGGAACTTGAGACCCACCTTTTAGACAAGGGACATCCATTCCTTATGCTAAAGAAAGAAAAAAGTATACTAATAATAATTTTTTTCATTTTTTATTTACCAAAAAAAAATCAAATATAGTTAAATTAGATATAAATATGTGATTTTAAAATTAGTTTACTTTCATATAAAAGAGAAAAATAAATAAAATAAATTTTAAAATATATACAAATAATTTATTAATTTTAAATGTTGCTTTCTTTTTTCTTTTTCTTTTTTTCCTCTTCTTCTATTTTTATTCTTTATTTTCATTTTTCTCATATTTTGCTTAATGAAGAATATGGGAGGAAGTAGCATTAGACAAATTAAGAACATAAATCTACTAAATTAGACATTACATAAAATTAAAATATAGTTTAATTAGATGTTGCCTAAAACAAGGGTTTTTTTTTTTAAATATATCATAATTTTAAAAAATACTTTTCAAAATATGATAGTTTAAAAAATATTTTCAAATCTGTAACATTTGGTATCAACAAAACATTGCGTGGATATTGTGTTTTAAAGACATATTTTAGTGCATTTTGTTGAAATCGTGTATTTGAAATATGACTTCAATGTAAAAATACTAAAATCATATCTTCAAAATACGATTATAATATGAAATAATGCATTTTATTAAAATCTTGAAAACACAATTTTTGTTTAAAATATTGAAATAGTATTTTCAAATCATGACTTTAGTGTAAAACAATGTAAAATATTAAAATTGTGTTTTGAAGACATAATTTTAGTATATTTTAGTGAAATCGTATTTTGAAAGACACGATTTTTAGCATAGAATACTCAAATTGTGCCTTGAAGACACAACTTAAGCGTAATTATAATACATTTTATTAAAATTATGTTTTGAAAATATGATTTGAGCTTAGAAAATATTAAAATTTTGTCTTTAAGGATTAGCTTCGACAATTAGTGACAAAAAGGAGCAACTATGGAATTAACAATGCAAGAAAAGGGTCAGCTTTGATCTTTTAGAGCTTTAATCATCGACAATAATGAATGAAGCAATCATCGACAAGTATTGATGAAGAGGAGCAACCATAAAATTTTTGAATTTAGGATTTTTTTTTTATTAAGAAAAATTTTGCAGACATTATGTTTGGGTCTCTCGAGACAAATACATGGACATCATGGGAGGAGTCTGAATCGACATGAGAGGCTAGTATGGATAAAATTACAATAGATTTAGAATTATTTTTTAAAATTGTCGTATTTTAGGAATATTTTTTAAAATTATCTACTTTTTATAGAAAAATCCAAGAAACAAAAAGAACCGGTAACTCAGAATTACCAAACAAGCCCTTAAAAATATATGGTGTAAGGTTTCCATGTCAATGCCAGCCCTAGGATCCTCGTACTCCGGGACAGTCAAATGCTGTTCAATAAATATTCAAGGGAACCGACGGTCTTCGTTTACTGGCATAAGCGTTATGGTTTGGGAAAACTTTTAACTCGGGCAAATATACCAAACGGTGTCGTTTTTCGTCTGAAGCCCAAACAAGAAGTACCGAAGAACATAGAGGAGAAGGCGAAGATCGTATTTGGAAGGACAGAAAATATGGGGGCAGAGGAAGAGAAAGTGCAGGAAAACGAGAAATCGAGGCCAACACAAAACCCTATGTCGCAGGCCCAGTTCCTGTCCTGGAAACGCCAGAAGGTGCTTTTTCTTACTGCACTTTTCTAGGGTTTCCTTTCTCTTGCACTTGAGAATTTTCTCTCTTAATTTTTCGTTTGATGCTTGAAAGCTAATTGTCGGTCATTATTGATGATAAGTATGATTAAAATGAATGTTAATGGAGATGTGATGGGGTAATTCAATGCCAAAATCGTGGTGGAGTTTACAAGAAGCGGGAGCTCATTGCGGGGATATTAACAATGGCTTTGAGTTTGCTAAGTAAGTTTCACATAGCAAGGCCATTGTGGTGATAGAATCATGTGGTGAATGTACAAGGGACATCAAACTTAGTAATTGCCTGGCTGGTTCACTCCGCCTGGGCATTCAACTTTGTCCATTTTATATACCCCTAGGATTGGGCTGGGGCAAGCATGGAGGTTTGAATCTGTTTTGATTCAATCCAATCTTGTAAGTGGTGATTGATATTAATAATTGTACATTTAATACATAATTCGAGATATACAATCTATGCAAGTGGCCATCCTTTGTATACTCTCCCACTTTTTAAGGGAATGTAGAGGATTTCCTAGCATATATGACTGATCTTGGGATAAAAGGACATTGGGTCCCAACTCAAATTTGGTTTAACTTACACTGTTGAATAGCCTCATTTGGTGGGTTACCCATATTTACAACAAGTTAGATTACTCTACAATGCGTGAAATTTAACAAAATAAAAATAAAATCAGTAAGGTGGAACTGGCCATGTATATGTAGAGCATGGTTCTTGTTTTACTGTTGTAAAAGAGCTTTACACTGCTGTTTTTTTTTTTTTGATAAGTAAGCACAGAATATATTGAAAAGAGGCCAAAAAGCCACACGTATACAGGGGGTATACAAATTAGCTAAGCCTCACCACCAAAAAGACAACAAAAAACCCACCAGCCCTTAAGTGGAGGCTATCCACTCCAACGAGTCTATAAGAGACAGCGACCTCTCTCCACTATACATTCTCGCCCAACACCATAAATTACAGACAAAAGAATTTTTAAGTTTCTGAATATCTATCATCCCTCCCCTAAAAGTAAGCCTATTTCTTTCCTTCCAAAGGGTCCAAAAAATGTACAACGGTATAGACTTCCATATCTTTTTCCTTTTTTTCCCTACAAAAGAGCCCCTCCAGCTTAATAAGACCTCCTTTACAGTTTCTGGAAAGACCCACTGAACACCAACCAAAGCACATATCATATCCCATAGGACTTTTGCCACTATACAATGTATGAGGATGTGATTTACAGTTTCCTCTTCGCAGCCACACAAGAAGCACCGATTAGGGAGGTGTCACCCTCTTTTCTGAAGCCTATCAAGCGTAAGCACCTTGCCCCAAGTAGCTTCCCAAGCAAAAAACAGAATTTTTGTTGGGACTTTATCCACCCAAATGTTGTTCTTCGGAAAATTATTAGCCACGGTATTTACCACCAAGTTGTATGCTTCTTTTACTTTAAACTGTCCGTTTCTCCCCCCTTTCCAAAAAACAGCATCCTCTTCTAAAGTAGGATTGTACCCCCTCAAAAAATGAAGCATATTACCTACCAGCTCCCAATAAAAAAATGAGCTTTACACTGCTGTTGTAACAGAAGATATGGTGTGCTGTGTAAATATGGTACTTCATAATCTTGTAAAATAGTTTGTGCATATGAATGTGAATTCTGTTGTGGCATCTATAAACGTCTTTGTGTGTTGGTAATTCTGGGTGAAAATTTCCATTGTGTTCTCCTTAGTTGCTTCAAATCCTCCCGTGGACTCTTGTCATTGTAAGTAGATCATGATTGAAGATTGCTAGAGAAGATAGTAAGTTTTTTTGAAATGATGGATGATATCAAATATTGATCAACCTAATTTTAAACTTTTATTCTTTTGTTGAAAATTGGATTTGAAACTTAAGAGTGTCAAAATTTATGTTTTAAAACATTTGGATCAATTATTTTATTAATCATACTAAAAACTAACAGTTTTTGTTGTACCCAAAATTTCACAATCTCACCAGATCGATCAGGATTCGATCACATTTGTGAAACCTTCATTTTTTCCAAACAAATCTGAACTGTTGGATGGAATTTAAAACCCTAGTATTTAATCTCTATTTCCAAATGAAGGCTTCATGGTTGTGATAGTTACATGGTCTCCTTGAGCTTCAAGTTCTTTACTTAATTTAGGGGTTTTTGGTTTGAAAGAAAATTTTATGGGTTTTGAGCTAAAAATCATTTTTGAAGTAAAAAAATTTCTTCCAAAATGGGTTGATTCAATGCCTTACTCTCATATTCGTCATCTTGGGGGTAAAATTTAAATTTCTTGTGTGGATTTAAGAAAAGGTTGAGATAAAGCTTGGTGTGGACTCCAAATATGGTTTAGAAGAAGAAAGTGAGTAGTTGAATTTCAAAGGTACTAGGCAAGTGCTCTAGGAGAGGATTGAAAGCTTGAGCTAGGTAATTTTCTTTATAATGGATACTTTTGATTGCTTGTAGGCCTGTGGTTTTTTTATCTATTAAGAGGTTTTTTACATTAAATATTAGTGTTATTGTCTCTTTATCTCTATTTCATCTTTTTATTAGTTTATCTTAGCTTATGAAATTTCCATTGATTTATTATGTTGGTTGATCGAGAAAATGAATTGGAATTGGATCATTTAAGCTTTAGAATAATATGAAATAATTTGTGATTTGGTATTGATGTTAATGGAGATGTTAAAATGTGTTTTTGATTAGATGAAATATCTTATATATCTTGGTTGGATAGTGTTAGTGTGTCCATTATTGCTTGTGCTTTGCTTTCTTGTTGGTAGGATTGAAAAAGCAGATAAAAATCATAAAAAAATAATAAAATAAATAAGGGGAGTAATTAGCATTTGTGAGGTACTATCTCAAATTGAATTAAAAGCAACTATTCACCTCACCTCCACCCCATGTGTTATCCATAGTTGAGATTTATCCACAACATCTATTGTTTAGATCTTCTCATTGACATAGTTTTAAACATTCTATGCAACAAGGGCTAGGTTGAGCTAATTGAGGCTTTGACAAGAACATTAGACTTGGGTTTGACATTATTTTGTTGTGAATGCAGCATTAAGTGAGCCACTAATTTACCATTATATCACCATATTATCATCCTTAGTATCAACCACTTCTTTTATAACTTTTAGCATTTAAAACTATCATTTTATGTTTCCTTTGGGAGAGATTTACATTTCATTAGGAAGAAGGTTTTTTGGTTTTTTTTATTTGACACATTTTATTTGGAAGAAATGATTTATTAAAAATATCTCAAAATCATCGTTAACAATTAGAATTAGGGAATGACAAATTTTCTTATAGTTAGTTCAGTTGATATCATATACTACTCTCCTATTCACTAATGATATTTTCTTTTTTTTAAGCCTTACATGAACCAATTGAATTACATGAGTTGGGTCCTGTTTTGGTTTGAAGTTTCTTTAGGGTTGAAAGTTAATTTAAACAAAAGTGAATGACTTCTAGTGGGAGATGTCCCTAATGTCAAGGATCTTGCCTCTTTGTTGGTTTGTAGGGTGGGAAAGCTTTTGACTACTTATTTAGGCTTGCCCTTGGGAGTTACGTTCAAGTCTCTAATCGTTTGGAATGTGGTTGAAGAGTGGGTTCATAAAAGGTTAGTTCTTTGGAAAAGATAGTACTTCTCAAAGGGTGGTAGACTCACTTTGCTTAAAATCATATTGTGCAACTTGGCTAGTATTAATATTACTGATCAAAAAAAAAAAAAAAAAAAAAAAAACTTGCCTAGTATTAATATTTTGTCTTCTTTCAATATAGCCTTGCTTGGAAAATTGTGTTGGAGATTTCCTTTGGAGAGGTAGTTCCTTTAGAGATGGGTCATGGTGGGAATGTTTGGGGAAAAATTGGGAGGTTGGTGCTCTCTTGCAGGGAGGGAGGGATGTGGTGTTGTCTTGTGGAAGGTGCTAAGAGGAGGTTGAGGAGCCTTTAAGGTTAGAACAAGATTTTTTGTAGGCAATAGAAGAAGAATCAAATTTTGGCAAGATGTTTAGTGCAAGGATGCTCAGGAGATTGTATAAGTGGGTAGGTTGTTTGGAACTTGGGCTTCATAAGACAATTTCAAGATTGGGAGTTGGATAGCAATGAAAAGTTACTTAGGAGGCTTCAAGCGTTCAAAAAGTGCATTGAGGACAAAGATAAGTTGATTTGGAAGGCTAGGAAGAGTGAAAAATTCTTAATGAAAATGTTCTATTTTACATTGAAGTCGAATAGAGGTGTATTTTCCCTCAAAGGTAGTGTAGGGCTCTTGGGTGCCTTTAAAAGCAGGTCTTTTTGCTTGGGGCTTTATGGGAAAGGATCGTGACATTAGATTAGCTTAAGATAAGAGGATGGGTATTGGCTAATCATTATTGTTTATGTAAGAGGTTTTTAGGCATCCTTTGTATACCTCCCGTATACTTGGGCTGCACCCTCCTTTCTTTGTTTGGCATGTTTAATATATTTTTTGTTGCCTATAGAAAAAAAAAAAAAAAAAAAAAAAAGAGTTCAAAAGAATAAGCTAACCGCATGCTTATCCATTGTGGAAAGGTAAGGGGTTTTTGTTATTTTTTATTTTCTTTTTTTGGCATCTCTTGGGTCCTTCCTTCTTCTATGAAAAATTTGTTATAAGGACAACAAGGGAGTTTTGTGAGCAAAAATAGAAGATTTGGAGGGCAACTCCTTTTTGCTTGTTTTGGATAATTTGGCAAGAATGAAACTGAAGATTCTTTGATGGAATTCAACTTTCAGATCAACTCCTTTTTGCTAAAGGACTCTCTTATTTGTACCCTATTCCAATGGACTTGCCAACATGTTCAAGATGGCCTTGTATCCCTGTTAGAATTTATTGATAAGTTTATTGCTAGATGGTGGGAGAGTGATTGTGTGCATGGATGAGGTGGCTTCTTTTTTTGATATATATATCCTTGTTTGCTTATCAAAAAAAGGAATGTATATGCCTAATATTACATAGCTATAAGGTATCCATAATCAGTGAGGTAACCCATCAACTGAAACAGTTAGTAGGCAGTTCTTTTACCGCACAAGGAACTGGATATAGTAGCTCACAAAAAATCCAGTGCCTTCTCCTGTTATATGTTTATGGACAACTCCAGAGTTTTAGGCAGTCTGATTCTTTGAAGTGCTCGAGGACTGAAGAAGTTACATAGACCCTCTCAAGTGTTGGTTAGTCACTGATACGGAATTTCTACTCTAACCCAAGGACAGTGATCATCTTTTTTATTTTTTTGCAGGATGCTGATGTGTCAGCTAGAAGAGACGAAGCAGCTAGGAAACGTGTGGAGGACATAGCAGCAGGGGCAGTGCAAATGAATGGCCGAGAGCTTTTCTTGCATGAGCCATGGGTCTTTGATAATACTCGTTATTGAGGTCGGTTTTAGTGAAAAATGCATTTTTTGCTGCCTGATTTCATTTATTAAAAGCAGTACAAGTTTTGTGCCAATTGGGTAAAGGGCATGACATCATGCTGTCTGTAGCATGTAGCCTTTTACTTTATGTTTTGCTTCTGGCAGGAGAAGAACCTGAAAAATATGAAAGTTATGGCACCAGGGAGAGGACAAAGAGGGATATTTGATCTGCACCACTATAAAGGTGCTGGTCAGTTCGTACTATAATTGATTATATTGTAATGCTAGTAACAATAGTTCTGCACAATTTTCAGGACTGGTCTTTATCTATTTGATATGTTAAAATGAGTTTAACAAATCATTGATAAAGAAATGATCAACTGGGCTGTGACATTCTAAATATAGCCTTAAATTATCGAGGACCATTAAGATGGTTTAGCATTGTTTGCCTTTGAAGGTCAAGATGGTTAAGAGCCTTTGCCATATATTGGAACATGGAAGGTATGGTTATCTTCTATACTAGAATTTTCGTTTTCCTTCACGAGGAAAATTGCTTATACCTTCCGTACAGTTAGAAGACAAACAATGATTTACTGACCATGTTTTGACTTTTGAGAGGCAGCCTCCTAGTGTCACTTATAAGCAGCCAATTAGAATATTATCATGGGGTGTTTCAGGGTTTGTTTCCCAATCACTTTGTCCACAACTATATCCAAAATGGTAATGGTTGTACTTTGGTGTACTCTTTCCTATTATTATTTTATTCATGCCTATCTTAATCTATCAAAAAAAAATAAAAAAAAATCTTCCCAACATCCCTAACCTCCACACTTTTGGGTATGAAAGCATTCGCCTCTTCATGCATTTAGTGAGTCTACTTGACCTCCCGATACAGAAGACCAAGGGCTGAATGAAGTCATTCAGCTGTGTTCTTTTAGCTCACTTGAAATGTAGCTGTTTTTTCGTTTCCTCTTACCCTTTTAGGGTAGGGTAGGGTAGGGTAGGGTAGTTCCTACTTCCTAACATGCCTGTAATGAATTATGTTTTCAAGCTGGTAACACGACTGGGTTAAGTTAAAGTTGAGTTTAATTGGGAAGTCGATGTGCATGCGTCAGGCCCTTTTGAATTATCCTATAAAACCATCATATTTCATTATTTTGTGTCTGACGCAAGCTACCGTGAGGGTAAATTGTCACACTTTTGGGTTATTGATTTTGTTATGAAATATATATATATATATATATAATTTATTTAATTTTTAGATAAAAGAATTAAAATAAGTTTAAAATAATATATAAAAATAAATTTATTTTTTCTTTTTTCTTTTCTTTTCTTCATATTTTCTCTCAATATAAAACCAAACATAATTTTGAATGCAGTGAAACCAAAAGTGAATGAAAGGAAAAAGGCATGATTTTTTTTATTCCCATATCGTACAAGAAGTAGATGGATCCACATCATTCTAATTTCTAATCATAAACCATACGCTGGACCCAATCATGATAAGACAAACTGACAATGAAAACATAATTTAGACCTTGAGGAGCAAACAGTTGAGAAAGGAATCCCCGCTCCCTGGATTCCATCCATAGCTGCATCTCACTGTTCAGGCAGGGACGGTAGCCTTGAGGTGCACAATTGCTCCCTTGATTCTTTCCATAGCTGCCTGCAAATTTGACATGGATGCAGCGTAGGAGATGCGGATGCATTTGTCATCCCCGAATGCATCTCCTGGGACCAGCGCAACCTGCAAGATAATGTCACTTTAAAATAAGATCGCATTGCCTTTTTGCTTAAGAGTTTTGGAATCCACGAGAGTAACAACTACTCTAGAAAAAATAGAATAAAACAGATGCTCCAAGACCATATTTTGTTGGAACCCTCCCATGTTTTTTTTCAGTACCACAGAATCTAACCATAGTCTTGCAATAGCCATTAAGACATAAAATAGGGGTTAGGTCGGGGGTGGAACCAATGTATGTTTACTTTCTCCTCCATTCTTGGACTTCAATTGTTATATCCTCTTAAATGATGAATAGTCTGATAGGGGAACGCAGAGATACCACCCTCGACCTTGGGTCTCTTGGTGAATATACCCTGGAGTTTGGATTAAAATTGAAAACGAGACAAGAAGAATAAGCTTGTCCTGTTCCCCACAGTGCCTATTCCATTTATGAAAAGTCATCACTAAAATCAGAAAACCTTACCTGTGCCTTATCAAGCAGATATTTGCATAGAGATTCTGAGTCCTTGATGATACCATAACCTTCTGCTTCTGCTCCATAATAGGAACTGAAATCAAGGAATAGATAGAATGCACCCTGCAAATTGACAGGATTTAGAATGGATTTCAAGTTAACAGGAAATGGCTATAAATATAAGTAATTAAAACAAAACAAAAATAAGACCTGAGGCTCTGATATCTTAACACCCCCCAACTCTCTAAAGCTTTCAACCAAGAAATCCCTTCGCTCTTCAAATGCTTTTACCATTTTGGCAACTGCTTCCCCTCCACGGTACCCCAATCCCAAAGCCGCAACCCCTGCTTTCTGTGAAATGCTGCTAGCACCTGAGGTGACCTGAAACCACAAGACACATACTGAAACAACTAAAACTTGCATTGCATGGTAGCAGACTCAAAACACAATCTGACTTGGGAGGATAACCTGAGTTCAGACCAGTAATTACAGACAGCACAACTTAGGCCAAATTAAGTAACCACAAGGAGAGATTTCACTCTAGGAATGTATCCCACACACATGCAGGTAGCACTTACCATCAGAAATCAGTTTAAGAAACTGCTCGATTATAATCATAAAGTCCCATATATAGGACCTTGGAAAATAATTTTGCATAGTCTTGAACCATCTAAGGATTACCAAAGTGGAATGTCAGGATATATTCTATAGTGAAATTCTTTTCATGGAGATCTGCAAAAAATCCATACGGTGGGTCTGGATAGTCCATCCGCCAACCAACTTGACGCTGTTCTAGAACACTTACACCAAACTCAACGCACAAATACATCGCCTTTGGCTAAATCAACAGAATCTTTTGAGCATTGGAAATTTTATGTCAAACAGAAGGGATATATGATAGGTAGTATGCATGCAATCATTCATCTAGTAACAAGATTTTCCTCCATTAAGTGATTGCAGGTCGTTATCCCTCATTCATTACTTGGGTAATAACTGCCTTGCAGCATTTATTTATTTATTCATTTTCTCAATGTGGGAGGGGAGAATTTGGTTTAGTAGGTGGAGATGATGATTACCTGGCTCTGAATTTTTCCACATGCTGCCACAAAGTGTTTTGGACCAGCTAGGTATCCAAGTCGCCAACCAGTCATTGCAAAAGTCTACAAATGTGCCACATTCTAATGTCAATTTCCACAAAGAACCTGTCCCATTATAGATAACCTACAGTGCTGTGATGCAATATTTTTACATTTTACAATGCATCTAGAGGTGTTGAAACTCAATTACTTCGTGCACTATGTGCTTAGAATCATCAAAGATCAAATAACAAGGGACTAATCAAAACCAAAGAGAAGTTATGGAAATTCATGTATGTTAGCTATTTTAAATAAAACCTAAACGAGTTACCTTTGAAAATCCATTGACGGTAAGCGTTCTCTCCCACATGCCTGGTAAAGACGCAAAGCTTGTGTGAATGGCTGGTGCATAAATAATATGCTCATAAATCTCATCAGCTATTACCTGAATTAGAAGAGGTAAGTAAGTCAAGGATTCAAATGCAAGTATGGCTGACAATAGAATGCATTTATTCTCCCTGTCTTTCTGCACCATGTTTAACAACTTACCAGAAGTCTAGGATGTTTTGCTACGATATCAGCAATCTCCTCTAGGAGTTTCTTGGGATATACAGATCCTGTTGGATTTGATGGTGAACAAAGAATCAGCACCCTTGACTTTTCACTGATTGTGGACTTAAGAACCTCTGGATCCAAGAGAAAATTGTTGGAGATGAGTGTAGGAAGAATCACAGGCGTAGCATCAGCTAACCTTGCCATTTCAGGGTAGCTTACGTAAAATGGACCAGGAATAATAACCTGAAGAAGAAACAGCATCATTAGCAAATGACTTTTCCTTGTGATCGCATTTATGCTCAGTCGTAGACCTAATCAGAATCATAAGGCAAGTGCATTAATTCTGCCAAATCCACATAACTTTGTATGACAGCGGCATATTAAAAAATATTTGGGCACTTTAGGTTTGCA
This sequence comes from Vitis riparia, assembly GCF_004353265.1. Lineage (NCBI taxonomy): Eukaryota > Viridiplantae > Streptophyta > Magnoliopsida > Vitales > Vitaceae > Vitis > Vitis riparia. Next base: position 4,118,517 of record NC_048448.1, on the reverse strand, counting down.
AAACTAGTTATTCCAGCATGAGCCTTTTCTCAAAATTAACAAATTATATTATAATTTCTGAAAATGAATCCAGATTGTTGAGGCTTCATGTCCATTTGGTTCATCACTTAAAAGTAGAAAAAAGAAAGAAAATAAAGAAGAGAGAGACTCGAGAAGGCAGGAGAAAGGGTGATTCAGGCCCAAGCCCTTTTCTAAAGCACTAGTACATTACGCAGAAATAGCACGGAGTGAAAGGCATGAGAAAGAGTAGCTTGGCTTGAATTTAGGGCATTTTGTCACTTTTGCAGATAGAATGGAGATGACCCCCCTTTTTTCCTTTTTCCTTTAAGATTTCAACAAGCCTTGTGACTTTACTGAAACATCATGATACGTAAGTAGGGGGAATTACAGAAATCCGACTGAGTGATTGGAGTGGCTTACATATTTAGCATCTTATTCCTTTCAGCAAAGGTTTTGCTGAAAATTTTGCTTTCAGGACAAACTTTGAATACCGTGGAGGAAAAGGGTAACAACCAATTAAGAATTGGCAGATTACCAAGTTATCTATTTTAAATATGTCAAATGGATAAACTTCGCATATTCTCTAGGAAACAAAGCAGCAGCTGTAGGGGAATAATTGGAAATGACGGAAAGATGTCTAAATAATTTAAGGGAGGTATCAAACAACCAAAGTGTTTTCCTAACAGCTACATGGATCCTATCAAACCAATATTGAAGCAAGATCTTTGCTCTGGATAGATGACAGCTAGGATAATTTTGAGGGCTCACATCCTGGGAAGTTTCAGCTGTTATGTCTTTGGTTACAAAGGATACACCCTCTTCCAGAAGAGGTACTCCTGCCTTTCCACCTCCCCTCATCAGATAAGAACCTACAAGCTACATTTGGAAGTTGGAAAAACAAGCTAATGCCATTTTTCTTCATCATTATGGTCCACATACTATCACGTTGAGGGGCACATAGAGGTGTCCTTGTATTTACACATAATGTCACAAACAAGCAAGAATGCCAACAACATTTCAAAAAATTTTTAAGACTGGAGGTTCAATACTTAACAGTACATTACCTCATCACCCGGTGAACAAACTGCAAGCACAGCTTGAAGTACAGACTGCTTGGCTCCATTGCTGACCAATATTTGATCAGGGGTATAAGTTAGTCCATTCTCCTCTACAACAAGAAAATCAATCATTAAAAATAATGTCCAAAAGATGCAGCAAAACTTAACAGTTGCGATATGTATGAGATTAGCCCATATACATTGGAGCAACTAACCCTTTAGTTTATGACAAATTGCAGTGCGGAGCTCCAGAGTGCCTGCATTGGGTGTGTACCTTGTATAACCTTCACGAATTGCATTTATGCCAGCCTAAATTTACACCAAAAAAAAAAACGATGAACCATATAAGTAAAGAAAAGGAAAAACAGAAATTTTTGCCAAATTGGGAAGAAAAGGATAGGTAACCTCAGCAACAACAGTAGGGGTATCAAAATCAGGTTCTCCTGCTGCTAACCGTATAACTGGAACTCCAGCTTGCACAAGTGCAGTTGCCAAATCAGTTACAGCAATTGTTTTTGAAGGCTTTACAGAATTTACTCTTGGACTCAATGAGATGTCAACCTGCACTTGCTTGGATATGCTCTCTGCCCTTACAAGGGTACCCATTCTAAGGCGCTTCACATGAAACCTTTTCTCCAATGATCTACCAAAACAATACGGAGGCAAGTGAGACAGTAATACATATCTCAAATCTGCAAGAACTGTTCAAGCATTTGGGACACAGTCATCACATATCGTTTATTCAAATCCACATCTAGAAATGAAGTCGTACTCACATAGATTGCGTTTGTACTATTATTTACCCTACTTTCTAAATAAATCAAATTTGATGGAACAACTGTTTGTATCTGCTACATAGTCATCAATGTTATCAGTTCTATAGAATCACCAACTGAGTGAATTGTTCAGCATCGCATACCTCATACAAAGGATTCATACAGAAAGACTTGTAAATATGCAATTATGGAAGATTCACTGCATACAGAATATCATACTACCTCCCAAGAATCAATGATATAGTCAATTAAGTGAAGTAAGAAAAATGGTAAATTGGGTCCGGGAGAGTGGATTTGTATTTCTTTGTGAGCAACTAAACACAAGAAACAGAAAGAAAAAAAAATAGAGAAAGAGGGATATATACTTGAAGCAGAGATTGTTGAGTTGAGAAGAGAAAGAAATTGATCTGGAAGTGTCGCCATCTGAAGAAACCCCCAAACTGTGAATTGCAGGCCTAGTGGAAGAGCACGAACCCTGAAGCAAACTGGCCATGGCTGCTGCTAGAGGGAGAATGGGGAAAGTTGGTATGGCGGAATGGGAAGGAAGGGGGGTTGGGTAGTTGACACTAAGAGAGCTTTGCTCTTGGAGGGAGATGCGTGTAGTTGAATGAGTGAATAGACCAAAACTCGCCCCTTTTAAACGCATCGTTTTCAGTTGCAAAGCCGACCCCATTTTCTCCGGCTTTTACCCTTACGTCCCCAAAACGCAGCGTTTTGATTTCCTTTGGGTCAAAGCAAGCTGCTACTTGGATGAGGAATTGTCAAAATTAAATTGTTTGGTGGCTAATTGATATATTATATATATATATAATAAAAAATAATAATCTGACGGTAATACTTGTAAATGATGTTAGGTGTGAGTTAGGTTGACCTCTTTTCCTCAACAACCCATTTGTGATGCTCTTTTTGTTAAAAGATTCCAAATTTCTCAACATCCTTGTCACTATTAAATTTGGAAAATAATATTAAATAAATATTTTATTTATTCTTTAAAAGTGATCTTTGTTTTGGTTAAATATTATATGGAATAATAAAATAATGTATTTTTTATTATAATTCTAAATTGAAACATGATATATTGAATTATTAATTTACATTGATTATAATTTTTCCAAATTTTTTATTATTCATTTTACAAATTAAATAATTTTGATTAAATTTGTAATTTGAAAACCTATCAAATATGTCATAAGATAATTTATATCTATATTATTAATAAAATTATCTCACCTTCAACCAATGATAGGATATACCAATTTAACTCTTTTTTATATTTTTATTCATAAGATATAATAATCATTGGTTGAGATGTGAGATATAAATATTTAGCAAATCATAAATTTACATTTTTTTTTTAAATTTATTACTTATTTTATAAAATAAATAATTTTGAAATAAATTTTTTTAATCATTCATTCCGTAAAATAAATCATTTTAATTAAAAAAAACTAAAATTTTAATTTAAAAACCTAAAAAATAGGCATAAAATATAAAATAAAATAATTTATTTCTATACTACTTACAAAAGTATAGACAATATTTGATGTTTGTAAACATTTTTTTTTATTGAAATATTCTTTCATATATTGTGCTCACATGACAGAGAGGTTGGCCTAATGCTGCCCAACCACAAGGGAGAAATATCAATAATATTTGAAATTGGTTTGGTAGGGGCGTGCCAGGCCCGTGCAGTAGTGCAACGCATGGGCGACGCTTGAGGACTCCAGTAGCAAGCTACTGTGGTGAGACCTCCCCCTAGAAAAATTAATTTAATATCATGTGAGCCGATGGCCCACGTATCAGATATTAAACTGATAAGAACAGATACTACACTTGATCTTAGCCAAAAGGCCGAGAAAGGTATGAGTTGCAATGAAGCAACATTTTCCAGTTTATAGCATGCTCGGACTTTGCACCGTTTCATGTGTGTTCGATGTGGGATTGCACAGGCTCACTTCCAAGTTCCAAGTACTCAGAAGATTCACAAATCATACGCTACCAGAAGTACCACGAGAAACTGATGCGGCCACCTTCGTGTTCAAGTAGCCACATGGCCGTTGGATCAACCATTCTAGTTGGCACATTCATCTTAAGAGTAAGATTGGACTCTCCTCCTAAGCTCACGCTCACGGGGCATAATAGAGAAAATAACATGTTTATCATTAATTTAACTATTAATATTTATCTATTTATTATTAGTTTAAATTAAAATAGAATATAGAACTTGAATAAGAATAGAAGTCTATTATTAATTTGAATTAAAATAAAATATAGAGTTTGAATTAAAGTAGAAGTCTTCTATTAATTTAAATTAGAACAAAAGACTGAGTTTAAATTATAATAGAGTCAATTGTATTTGTATATAAATATTCATTGTTGATGAAAATGATATGTCATATTTTATTTTTCAGGTGTCTTTTTTAACCATTCAAAAAATTTTATTTGAATTCCCTACTCAAAATATTATAAGATTCACCATAATAAATTCATCAAAAACACTTTTATTTTTATTTGAATTCCTTGCTAAAAATATTCTAAGATCGGCCACAATAAATTTATAAAAAACACTTTTATTATAGAAAACGAAACAAAGTATGATCATTCAAATTTAATACTTTGGTTAACTTGTGAAATTTTAAGAGTTTGGTTATTAAAATGAGTTTTTTTTTTATTCATTAAATAGAATAATATTTTAAATGAATTTGCGATACCCACACAAGTTGTTGAGTTGGTGTAGAAATATTGAGTGGACATTTGAGTCATAAAAGATAAATAAGTTGAAGTGATCAAGTTTTCAAAAGATGACTTTCGTGGAATTTGTCTTTTGATAGTTTCAATGATAATCATACCAAATTCTTAATATTTCTCATCACCAATTATGTCTCTATTTTATTGTTTTAAAGAATTAATTTGGATATACCTAAAAGATTGGTACGAATCGGGTGTGTTGAAAGTTTACCAACGTAGAACTTAGTTGATTAAAATTTCTTCAAATGATGTGTCCTTTGGAATAATTTAAAACCTATTACATGCATTTTTCTGATCATGAAATCGAACATGTTTGAAATCTGTTTTTAAAAGCAATTTTTTATTTTTTAAAATAATAAATAAATTTTTAACTTAAAAATATGTTTTTATAAATTTGACAATTTATTCAAATAATAAGTTATTTTTAATAATAAAATTGAGATATTTTTAGTAGTATTTTGTAGGATATTCGGAGTAATAATTAAAAATATAAAAAATTGAAAACATTGTTTTTAATTTTATGATATTGTAGACCCCCACTTTGGGAGGTAATTGTTGCAGCTCTTTTTGCCAGGTGGAGGGCTCTTAAAGAGCCACGTGTCGTCTCGTGCTTGGTGCAAGGAACCAGGTAGTGGAATCAAGGAGCAAATGAAGCTTCGACACGTGTCTGAGGAATCTGGAAAAAGCTGCTTGGTCTCTCTCTCTCCAGGCCGTTGGAAGATTTTTTCTGAGGAGGGACATTTTTAGGTTGCCAGCTGCATGTGGGAGTGGGGGAGAAAAAGCCAGCAGATGAGTTAGTGGAGTAGGGTTGCTGCTACAGAGGCCGTTAGGAGGGCAAATCCGGAAGGTGGCGAGGATCTTTTAGAAGGGAAGAGAGAGAGGTTTTGAAGGGGGGCAGGAGGAAAAGAAGAAAAAGGAGAGGATCCTGTTAGCTAGAGGGAGGAGGAGATTTTTCTGGAGGGTATTTCTTGAGCTTAGGGGATTTCGGAAGAGAGAGAGAGGAGACAGAGAAAAATCAGAGGAGAGCAGGGTGAGGAGATTCTAGAGAAGCAAGCTGAGAGGACCAGAGGGCTTGAGAGAGAGTTCATGAAAGCTGTTTGAAGAAAGACACAGAGGAATAGCCTTGGAAGAGGGTGATACAGGTATTTATTCATGTAATCTGAGGTTTCTTTTGTGTTCATGGCACTTTATTATGTTTACTGGTTATCATGAGTTTCTATCTTGACATATCAATGCAAGCAGGTGAAACTCCTACCTATTTTCTTTCAATATTTGTGTTTGCTCACCCTCATCCTGCATTTGGTTTCTAACTTGTCCTCTGGACTCTGTTTTATGAGTTGTTGGTCATCTCGTTTTAATTTCGATCTCTTTGCAAATTATTTGAAACCCATTTTTTTTATCCACCTCTGCGTCATAAGCTCGTTAATTGAGATATGAAACGCAGCTTTCATAAGTCCTTTTGTTCCTGCTCTGTGCTCTGTTTTGCAACCCTCATCTGTTCTTGGTATTTGATCATGGGGAGGCTGCCCCTTATGTGTGAAGAAGAGGGTATTGGCTTAATATGCCTGGATTCTCAAGCTGTCCATAGTGGTAGAGGACGTATTCTGGGGGATCAGATCCATGACTTTGTTACGTATTTGTTGATTGGAGGCAGTGGAGCAGATTCTGGGCAAGGTAGATGCTCAGATGACGGGGACATTGAGCTGGGCAGATTTTGGCATTGAGCTGGGCAGATTTTGATGCTGAGGTGGCAGAGACGTTGGACCAAATGAAGAAGTGGGAGATTAGATTAATGGCTTGAAGATAAAAATTGTCTCTGGCTCATGATGTGGAGTAGTGGCAGCTGAAGCCAAGAGCTGCCCAATTTTACACGCTTCAGGTTGTGCATTCTGGACCCTACAAAAGCTGACCCATTAACATGCTCGCCACCACCTACCTATTTTCTTAATCGTCAAACAGCAAACAAAGCTGTCCTCAAACGACGCCGGCGGCTTGCCGCCGGCGGCGAAACGCCTCCGCCATCATCAGCGCGCCAATCAGGCCATACCCAAGTTCTTTCTTTGTCGCTTCTTGACGTGAAAGCTCCTCTATCCATGCATCACATGAAGGCAGTTGCATCTCGTTGTCAATCACGACTCAAGCAAAGCCATTCCCGTCATAGCCTTCATTCTCTCTGCATCCAAATACCCATTATCCACCACTCATCCCATGCCCACGCACATCACCATACCCATTCCTCACTCACCTACACTGCCCATTTCACCCTCCATACCCATAATACCCATTCGTCTTACTATTCTCCACCATTCATCATCCTCCACTATTAACTTTCCGTTCACCTATTTCACATCCTCTCACATGCATGCAACTCATGCACACGATTCCTCATCATTATTCCCAAGCCTCCTCAAAAAATTCCATATCACCACCTGAGTTACCCATGCTCTCATCTTTTTAAGCTCACCATATCCAGCACCTTGGAACAATTCGCTTTTGATATCGCCCTCCTCGTCATTGGTTCTCCTTCGAAAAATGATGCTTCTTAAACCCAGTAACGATGAGAGGGTGCCCTGTGATTTCTGTAGTGAGTCGATTGCGGTTCTGTAATGTATAGTTGACTCCGCCAAGCTCTGTTTGTTCCGCGACCAGCATGATCAGTCAATGAATGCCCTCTCACGCAAGCATCCGTGTTCTCAGATCTGCAACAACTGCAGTTCAGAGTCCGTTTCAGTCTGGTGCAAGTTATCCAGAGGCACATCCAGATGCGATGCTAAATGGCATGGCTATTTTGGAATCATACCAGAGAGATGTGGTTTGTTTGAAAGGAACAAATAGTATATAAACATTGCAGTTTGGCAATTCTTTGGATAAGACTGTAAGACTTCGGGACCTTAACATGTGGGGCAGCTACATTAAGGAACATCCTGATGCTGAAAAGAAGCCGCTGGTTCCGGAAGAAGAATTTGCTAAGTGGAGTTAATCAGAACGGAGCACCAACCTATGTACAGCATCATTGAACCCAGCGCGAGCTCTGTAAGGAAGGGCTTCAGGTGGAGCAATCGCCGCAATGAAACTGCCAGCATCAGCATCTCACCTTCAGGATAATCTATCACTATTTTAATACGTACTGTTGCTCTATTCTCCCAGCGTGTATCAATCTGTTGATGCGTTCTTGACTCTAAATATTGATGCCCCATTTGTGGATCTATCTCCATTACTACGTTGGCCACGAGAGGAAGTTCGATGCATTGAGATAGAAGAGTCCAGCAAGCACAAGAACCTCAAGTCCCTTGATACATCCACTGGTGAAAATGAAGACGTGGCAGTGTCTAGGAATGAGGAAAATGTTATCCGGGTCGGCAATCTCTCAGAGGACACTCATGAAACTGACTTGCGTGAACTATTTAGCCGTTTTGAGCCACCAACCCGTGTTTATGTTGCCATTGACCACAAGTTTGATTTGAGCAGAGGCTTTGGGTATGCTAATTTTGTCAACAAGGAAGATGCTGAGAGAGCTATCGATAAGCTCAATGGATTTGTTTATGACAGTCTCATCCTGCAAGTTGGGTGGTCCCCACTAAGATCATTATTTGACTGGGATCCCAATAGCAATCAGGGCCCCACAGTGCCATAGCCTGAATCAAGCTACTACTCAAGCATCCAACCTCACTGCATGGTCTGCATGGCCATCTTTAGGGCCACCTGTCCTTAAGCCATTATTTCATCTTTGATTTTAAAAATAATTCCCTAAATTCCAATTTCCGAACAATTTTATTTTTTTTAGATTTTCAATCCTCAAATAATTTCAATTTTTCAATCTCTCAATCTTAGAATTTTTTAGGACCCAAAAATCTCATTTCTTTCAATAAAATTGGTTGTCCTTTCCTTTCCGGCAAGCCATTTTCAAATTGTCTTTGATTTTTAAAATGTTTTAAAATAATTGTGAATTTATTTTCGTAATTCTTAATTATAGAATTTACGAAATTGATTCACTCAAAAATAAACGGGCTTTGGTGGGGGCCCGACATAAGTGAATTTATAATTGATTGATTGATTGATTGACTGATTTAATTGCCATGAATGATTGATTTGTTCTACTCTATGACATGCATGAAATTATTCTTTAATTGCGCGCTAATCTCCTATCTTGATAGCACATAACGGCTTGTTGCCCAGGTACGTATCTATTCCCACTTTGGTCTTTCTATATACATGTTTTGATTCCCATATGTGCATGATCAATTCGGGTATTCATTGATTTCTTTATTAGATGCCATGGTTGTTTCATTTTATTAGTAGAGACCCGTCTTTAGGGACTTAGAGGGGTGCTACGGTCTTTACCGTACCTTCCCGATAAGTAACCTGACCCCCGAACCCAATCCGGTTTTTCGTAGATCACCTTTTCCAAATAAGGAGTCACACTTAGGGTTTTTCTTTCTTATTTTGTTTACCCTTTTAAAAATAAAACAAAAATAAGTGGCGACTCCAAGTCATTTTTCGAACAATAAATAAAAATCAATTTTTTTCGAAATAAAAATCGAGCTCGCCATCGAGTGGGAAACGCATTGAGTCGAAATGCGGGGTCCACAGATATCCACATAAAATTTTGTTCCCATAAATAATTGGTGGCTGGTTTTATTTATTTATTTTGAAATTGTTTTAAAAATATGGCCAAAGAGACTAATGAAGTGATCCGGTCCACTTTTGCAAACTGTTATTGACGGTCAAATACCAGTAGTTGTGCATCACTTTGCTTTCATGGGTTGCTTAGGGACCAATCTTCCGTGCCACACTTAGCAACAGCCTCTGCCTACTCTTCCACGTGACTTGTGGCAGGCTAGCAGCCACCCTTGGTCCATGACACTTGTGGCGGCTGTAAATAGCTGTCGAAAGAGGAAAAATAGTTTTCTTTCACTAATTTAAAAAATATATATAAAACAAACCCAACTTCGATAAGTCAATTTATTTTCATTCATTTAAAAATATTTTAAACACATATAAATTTTTATAAGTCAAATAATTATTTTCCAAAATAACCTTTTACTTTTCAAGTTAATAGCACCCATTAATTTTATTTTCTTTCGCGAAATAGATTTGAGATTAAAATGAAAAATTTTATAAAATTAAAAATACAATTGAAAAAAAAAATCACTTAACTCAATCGCACTAATGAGAAAGAGTTAGAAATTCAAAGACTCTCAATATATTATTTTATTTTAAATTTTTAAGCATTTTAGATTTAATTGAAATTTCTTGTTTTATTGTGAGATCAACTAACAAAATTTTTATTTATTTTTATTTAAAAAAAGAGATATAAAGATGAATGAATTTATATAATACATTATATAAATCATTATTAATTAGGGTATTAGAAAATTTTTATTTATTAAGTGGAGAATTTTTTCAAAATTATTTGTATTTCATATTATATAAAAAAAATTATAATATATTTATTTCTAAGATATTTTTATTAAATTAAAATAATAAATTAAATTTTTTGATAATTTTATTTAATATTATCGAGGGTATTTTCAAAAAATAATTATTTGTAGATATATAAAGATAAAATTAACTTACAAAAATTAATGTTCTTTTTATATATTTTTTCGAATTAGTAAGTCAAAACCTAGTTTTTCCATAGAAAAAGCCTTTCAAACTCTGACTCTATTGTGCCTCACCGTAATGAAATGTTGGAACTACTAGGCATGCATATCTTAATTTCCGAGCCATAGAAGGGAGAACCTCATGGATTTCTCAATCTGTAAATCATATTTGATGGTGTAAAAGAGAACTATTAAGGTCAGTAATAAAAAATATCTAATTAGAAAATATTTAAAAAAAAAAAAAAAAGCATCAACCAAAAGTCTTAACAATATTTCTTAGGATCAGCTGGTAGGACAGAAAATATAGAACAAGTCGAACTACAACATTCCTCTATCCGGCCAAGTCCGCTCCGCATGCCTCAAAACTTAACCTGTCATTAGAAAGGGTATAAAATTAAGACGGACCAGATAGTGAAATTCTACGGTTGGTCTAAATGTTACTAAATATTATTTATTTTCTCCAACTATGCTGTCATGTTACGCTCCAAAAATTGTAGTGTAGTGCATCATTCTAGGCAAAACCAGGCCTGATGGCGAATGAATTAGGAGGACAAGTGCACTTAGAAGTACATACTTTTACGATTCTTTTTCTGTAGAGCGAACAGCCGGAGGTGGGGGTCAATAGGAAGACCAATCGCCTCATAGCTTGGATCATATAAACCATTTCGAATTTGCCTGAAACTGTTAAATTAGTTGAGAAAACAATTCTATCTTGATACAATAGTGAAAAGTTAGTGAAGACATTAATTTGAATGCATCGATCATGCAAACCTTGAGCTGTTCTGTGCGTCGTTTCGTTGAATTGGAGAAATGATATTGGCCTGCGGGGGACTTGATGCAGGTGGAGCTTCTTCCTGCCTAGCCATCTTCTGCATTTTATAAAGAGTAGACTACTAATACCACAACACAAATGTTCTGACCATTTAGAAGAAAACAAAGACAAAATTAAGTTGCATTGGGAGAAGTTGGTACACTGGGACGCTCAGGAAATAGCTGTAATTCAATTGGGGTCCTGGAACGGGCGCGACGTTGTGCTGGATCTCTTTGCTGAAGCCAATTTGGAAAAAAAATAAATTAATATTAGTTTTGAAGAAAACAAAAGGTTAATGTGACCCTTAACTCCCTGCTGATAAGATTGTAAGGCGGATGGTGAATATGACGGAATATCTAAACTTGAGAAATAATTTTATCAGAAAAGATTTATACCGGCTCAATTAGTGAGATTTGGGTCTGCTGAGAAGTGCCTTGCCCCAGGTTGTTGACTCCTGATCCAGCGGTTTGACGAGGTGATTCTTGGAGATGGAGTCTCAGTGGCCTAGAAACAAAAGTTAATGAACATGTACAGCAAAAGAAAGGTTCATTTAACCAAGTGCTTCACTTTTCCAAGAATATTTTAAAGACACGTGATGAAGTAATAGGTGGGTCAGTGTGTTACCAGGGAGAAACCGAGGGTTCCGTTGGCTTGGAGTTGCTGAAATATTGTAGATAATTGTAGATATCATGAGTCAGTTGGGCTTAATTAATTTACTGATGGTAAATGTTGAGGTCTAAGTTGAAAAAAAATCAAGAAGCGTGAAATGAACCATAACGCATTGGCAGCCCTAGCAATCTTCACTTGACATTATGCCCTTTCTCAGCAAAGCATGCACTATCAACCCAAAGAAATGCTAAAACTGAAAGATTTTAAGTACCTAGAAAGCCTAGATGGTCCGGCCAGCGTGTAGTTCTGCTTCTGTGGATCCTTCACAGTAGGCACCATCTGGGCTTGATTAAGTTGATTTTGATGATGACAACGGACTTGTTGGGGCCTGAATTCAAATGCAGCATTATCCACCCACTTCGATGACTGCTGAGGCCTATACTTTAAAGAACTAGATATAAAAAGACCAAGTAGTAAGTACCTAGAACTAGAAGAAGGCATAGATGATCCAACCAACTGCATGGAGTTTGGACCTTCTTGGACATATTGTGCCGTTGGAACTTGATCAGTCCGCGGCCTGAATTCAAATACATGCTCGTTATCATGAATTATAATCCAATGCCTTGGTTCTTCCCAAGATAAGAAATTATTATAGAGATGAAATTAATCCAATACCTGAAAGTCACAGAAACCTGAGGTGGCCTGGAGCAACGAAGCCGTACACCTACAATGCTTGGTGTCACTGTGACTTGATTATTGAGATGTTGGTGTTGACCATACCTAATTTACAATACCAATTATTGGTCTAGTATATAAACTTTGAGAATGCTCACCCACCCATTTAAGCAACGACTAGTATTACGTAGTCATAGCCAGATACCTCAAAGGTTCGTCAGATTGCAGAGGAATGGAGTTGGGATGCTGTGGATTCAACACATACGGAACCATCAGGCCTTGGCTAGCCTGATGGTCAAGCAACTGGTCCGACCTATGTCTGCACACTCTAAATAGTACAATAAGACAAAGTATGCATGTACATAAAAAGCCTAAACATAAAATAACAAACTGTAGTCTAACCGACATACCTAGACGGAGGCAAGGAAATGTATGCATGATTCTGGGTGTGGGAAGTGGTCTGCTGGCGATTGATCAGGGATGAATTCCCATTTACAACTCCCGCCTGTAATGACAGTAATAAACCAGTTATATGTATTTATTTATTAGTAAGCTGAAGTGAATATTTAAGCATACTGTTGTTGGAGGTTTCGGTTTTGATGGGGGATCAGAGAACGATGATCCCGCTTGATGCGCACTGGTAGTACTGTTAGTAAATTGCATCAAGTTGTGATTCACATTGGGCCGCCCACTTCTTCTGACTGATGATGGTAGCTCACCATACACCTAATCGAAATTATAAAGAAAAAACATAAGAATCAGAAAAGGAAAAAGGAAAAAGGAAAAAAGACATGGTCCAATAATACTAGCTAATTAAATATTGCCATTACCAAATAGTTGGAAGGTTGAAGCTGAATTATATTTGAGTCCCTATCCTGAATACGAATAAACAAAATGTAAGAGATTGAGAAAATGTTTCCAAGTTGAAAGGTTGAGGTTCACCTTACTTGAAAATAAACCTCCATTAATTTCCATATATGACAAGGAATGAATAGAATAACGAAAATTAGCTTTACTGGATGGTAGGCATTGAAGGCAGATGTCTCAAGTTGAGTATCTAAGAGCTGGCCAATATTGTTATGCCCAGAGAATGGTGGGTCTTCGTTCCAATTTCCCTGATTTTTCACTGCCTGATTACTTCCAGATAATGGTCCCATCTCCATACCCTCCTGGTCAACATAGCCACAATCAAAATAACATTGAAAAGGAAAAAATAAAAAATAAAACCCATACTATTCTCAATCTTTGAGAAGAATTGATGGGTTTGATTAGGTGAGTTATTCTAATACAAAATAATTAAACAATGTACAATTAAAAGAAAATGTTAAATCGAGAATAGGGGTGTTGAAACTTTGGAGGTTTAGGTCATATTTGATAATTCTTTTCAAAAATAGTTTTTAAAAACTATATTTTAATATTTTATAAAACAAAAGTCTGTTTAGAAACTTAAAATATTTTTAATATATTTTTAAATATATTTTTAAAATATTTTTTATATTTAATATTTTATTTTTAATCATTTTATATACTAGGATAATTATTTTTTAAAACAATCTTAAAAAACAATTAAAAATAACTAAATAATTTTTTCTAAAAATATTTTGTTTTTCATTCTTAAAATAATTTTTTGATTATCACACGTGTTTTAATGTCTTTTTTATTTTAAAAAACAGAAAATTATTCTTAAAGACAGTTGTCAAACAAACCCTTACATCTTACATTCATCAATATATTTCTATGTTAAGAATACAAGGGTAAAAAAGGGAAAATAAGAAAAAAAAAAAAAAAAAACAACAACAAGGTAAATACATTAATATGGGTAATCAAGTCAATAAATCAGAAAATTTATATTGGTTTGTGATAAATTGCTGTAAAACACAGTAGATTGAATTAATTCCAATGGGTCATTCAATAGCTAAATATTTTACAGAAAATAATAATTTCCAAACCAAATTAATGAACTTACACTTGAGGGATTTGCAATCGATTGGATATGTTGATTTGATGGCATTTGTGGATTTTGGTTGCTGACCAAGTCGGCCCCGTCAAAGGCAAAGCCAAATTGGTCACTGAGTGAGTCACTCTCCATTTGAATCTGTCCATTAATAATCGAAATTGAGGTTAGAAAACAAACAATTAACCTTAATAAAACATAAATTAAGCATACCTATTCGAACATTAGGTGGGATTTTGTAATTAAAGAGAGTTTCTATTTTCTAAGATAATATAAGGGAAATTACTAGCATTAACAATTAAATAGCCTTCAAAATATTTCCCTCAAAAAAAAAAATGATAACTTCAAAATTAAAATAATTTAGTATCATCTAAAATAGTAAACTCCAGCAATTAAAATAATTGATTGGGATAGTACTAAATCAAAAGACTATTTAGAATGCGTTTAATAGTTATTTTAAAAAGCGTTTTTAGTCTTTTTTTTATATTTAAAAGATAAAAAAATTTAAATATTAAAAACGTTTTCCAAAATCACTCCAAACGCACTCCTATTGTGTTCAAGTCATAAAGGTACTTTTTCCTCTTAAAATATCAAATAAAAAACAAAAAATATTAATTTTTATAATAAAATAAAAACAATAATCACTAATGTCTCTCCTAATGGTAGCAATTAATGTAGTCCTTGTCTTTTTCCTAAGAATGAGTAATAACATGGAAGCAATAACCATTGGCGTTTATCACTTTTTGGATTGCAGGAGAAAAGAACATTAATGACTATTTGCTTTTTCTATAAATGGATGACAAAATATTTTCCTCAAAAATTTATAAATCAAACATAAATAAGTTACTAACAAATACAAAACATTTATGCACTAAGTTTGCCATTTTTAGTGATAGCAATTAATATCCCTTATTTTTTTCAATTTTTTTCCTTAAAATTTCTTAAATTTAATCTTATTGAAAAAAAAGGTTTTGGAGTTAGCAAAGTAAAAATAAAATAAAACATGAGAGAAATGCATAATTAAGGGTAGACCATTTTTCTAAGCCATATGATTTCTAATTTTTTTCAATCTCATTTCTGGATTCATTGTATATATATTTTGTTGATTATTTAGACTTGTTGAATTATAATGTATCGTAGTAATTGTTATATGAATATGGTGGTTCGTATCTTTTAAGCGTGTAAGATTATAAAACATTTATAAATAGAAGAAGTTATTCGAAAAAAAAAATCAACTTCTAAATCATAAAATAGAAAAGAGTACAACAAAAATGGGATGTGTTTTGTTTATTTTTGATGATATATTTAAATAAAGAGAAATAAAACTTGTAAAAAAAATAAAAATAAAACCCCAAAAAAATCATAAAATAGAAATTTAAGATAAGAAAATCGATTAACCTCAAAAACTGATCTAAAAAAGGGAAAATAAATACATACCTTTGAATCCTTTGAAGGTTATCAAAACCCGTATATAAAATGGATATTACAAATTGTGAAAGAATGTGAAAAGGAAAGGAAATAATACTCGGTTGGTTTTCTATGAGAAAGAAATGAGACTAAAAGCGTGAAATGAGGTTTTTATACTCGTAAAATAACGCTTGAAGAACATATTTATAGGTAAAAAGTTTGTATACATTTAAAAAAAAAAAAAAAGTAGTCTTCGCGATGGTAAGGTAACTTTATAAATGTCAAATTTTTTTTTTTTAATTCATTTTAACACCGTCATTATTAGAAACAAAATTATTTGCATATATTTAAAATTTATGCACTCCAAGTTTGACTAAGTTCGTTCATAAAAGTATTTTTTATTTATACTATTAATAGCTATGTTATTTTAACTAGCCAAATTCACTATTGACAATGTAAATTAATTCATATTAGTTATCACATTGCATAATAGTGTGTTTGGTAGTGAGTTTAGAAAATATTTCTAATATTTCTAATACTTGAATGATAAAAATTTTCAAGTGTTAAAAACATTAAAAATATTTCCTAAAATTAGACATTTGATTTATAGTTAGTCTCACATAAGAAAAATTTGTTTGTTACTTTGATTAAATTGAACATTGTTATATTTATATTATAACATGTTGTGATACTAGAAAGCCTTTTTATTCATAACAACAAATGTTAAAATTCAAAATAAATTGATTTTTATGTTATCTTTATGCAAAAATATAATTACAAATATCTAGTGTCTTTCTTGACAATTGAAAAAATCTCATTTGAAATCTTGGTCCAAAATATTCTAAAATTTAACAACAAAAAATTTGATAAAGAACTTTTTATTACTCAAAATAAAGCATCATAATTCAATTCATAATTAGATCCTTAAAAAAATTAATTATAATTATCATAATTAAGGATTTGATTGGTCATATTTTCTAAAACTTGTTTTTAAAAATTATGTTTTATTTTTTAACTTAAAAGCAAGTTTCAAAAAATATAACCAAACGAGTCCATATTTTCTTTTTATCTTTAAAAACTTATGAAAGCAACACCTACTTGTTCTCTATTCCACTTTGATTTTAAAAATTATTTCCGAAAAACAATGATCAAACAATGTTAAAAAAATTTAAAAATAATTTTTTGTTTTTTTTTAAAAAAAATGTATTTTTAAATTACACTGTCAAATTGGATCTAAAATTCCACAAAACTTATTTACCCTACTGCAAATACTCCCTAGGTAAATATCAAGCTACTCCATCCAAATAGGAACCCCCCTCAAATCATGAATTAAAGGTCAGCTAATCAACCATCCATGTACAATCCGTGAGAAAGATTTGTGTAACAGCTTGACTTCAACAGCAGCCCACAAGCCATCTAGTGCTCCTCATGGCTCATTATTGAACCTACAATCATAAAAATAAAGGATTTAAATTAGATCAGTTCTTGGCTGAAACATACAAATGTAACACTATACCAAGATGTTATAATATATCTAAATGTAATATTTAGAGTCCATTTAGTAGTAATTTAAAAAACGTTAATAATTTTTCTTAGAATTACCGTCAAACATGCCCTTATTCTTCTGCACGCACAGACTATGACTTAATGTTAGTGCTACTTACCGGGAACAAACTGGCGCAGATGGGGATCAATTGGCAGACCAGTACCCTCATAAAGTGGATCATATAAACCATTTAAAATTCGCCTGAAACCATTAATAAACTAGTTGATCCGGATCTTCATGAACATTGATACATATGATGAAATTAGAATGAATAACACTGCAGTCCAACCTTTTATTGTCCTGGGCTTCATTTCCTTGTGATTGAAAAATGTCACTCACTTGCTGTGGATTCATTCCTGATGGAACTTGATGATCCCTCCTGGCCACTCTCTTCTACATTTAGGAAGTTTAGAAAGGATGAATTACTTAATGCACAATCTGAAAACTCTAAAAATGTTCATAATATCTTCAAAATTGGTACCCTGGGACGGCTGGAGGACTCTCCCAATTCCATTTGGGGCCTGGCATGGGTATGCTGTGCCAACCTTCTGTACTGAACATTATTCGAACGAAGAAAAAAAGGACTTAATATTTAAGTCATTTTAAGGAAGGGCCAATCCATGAAACTTTCCACGCTTTTAAGTAGCTTTATTATAAATTCAATTGATGCATACACACCTCAATATGTGTGCTTGATGACCCTTCCAACAGTTGAGGGACTGATACTTGAAGATCAAGACCCTCGAACCCCTGCTCGCAAAGGATTGCAGGCGTATTCAATCATAAACACCTAAGAAAAAAATAATTCGAAGAAATGTTTTTAGGTAGAGATTTATACTTGTTCTGTTTGCATGAATTGGTTCTGCTGATAAATTCCTTGAATAGGATTGTGAGCAATTGGCGGAGCAGTTTGAGTAGGCAATCCTTGGAGCTGCAGTTCCTGTAGCCCAGAAACAAAGATTTGGATCTGATTTGAAGGTGTGGGTCCTGCAGATTCGTTAGGGAATACTTGGAAATGGACTTCCTGTGGCATGGAAACAACGATTTGGATCTGTTGTGCTACTTCATTAGGATTTAAGACACTGAGGCCAGCAGTTTGATTTGCCAATCCTTGGAATTGAGCTTCCGGTGGTCTGGAAACAAAAATAAATACTAGTTATAAAATATTCCTAATTCCAACCACAAAACATAAATGAAAAAGCCAAAAAAAAAAAAATATATATATATATATATATATCTGTTGGCATATTGACAGCATTTGATAGTGGTTTTATGAAGTGTTTCTAATTTTTTTTCATACTTAGAAAATTTTTATCTTTCAAGCGTTTGAAGAGTTAGAAATGTTTTTTAAAATCACTATCAAACATGATTTTAATTTGTTTTAGAGTATGTTAGTAGTGATTTTAGGAAACGTTTTTAATATTTCTAATATTTGAATGATAAAAATTTTCAAGTGTTAGAAATATTAAAAATATTTTCTAAAATTATTATTAAACGAGCTCTTATATTGTTTTCTAAAAATATTTCTAATCTAAAAAATGATTTTGAAAAAGAAAAAAAAAGTTTGACAAAATTTAGAAAACGTACGCTTTTAAAAAATTAAAAAATCATTTATAATGTATACAAAAACACTTAAGAAGTGATACTTCGAAAAATACTCTCAAAAAAAATGTTTTCACTAAAAACATTTTAAAGAGAAATATCGCACTTTAAATTGTCGAAAATCAGGTGATTGTTGAGGTCTACATAAAATTAAAGAAGTGTATGATAGTGTATATGTAGGTTTCAAGTGCATTTGACAATATTTTTAATAAAAGTGTTTCTAATGAAAGTGTTTTTACTAGAATCATCCTATAGGTGCTTCAAAAACTCGCTTTCAAGATTACTGACGAACCAACTATTAGTCACCAATAATTCACATAATGCAATTATCTAAACAAAGTTTCAACTTCCTTAGAGAAAAACTTAAAGTGAATGCTGAATATATGATCTATGCATCATGAAGATCTGATTCAGTGGTTCCATTAGGCCTTATATGACCTTGATCTTGTTGACCATAGAATTGGTGAGGCCTAGATTCAAACGAATCATTATCCATCCATTTCAACTATCAAGCATCAACTTTAAAAATGAAATTAATTGAAAGACTTAATTACCTTGAAACCAAGGAAGGTTGATCATAAGGAATGGTATTGTGGCTGTGGGGATCAAATGCATATTGTGTCATCTGCATTTGGGGCCTGAAATTCAACAAAATAGGATATGGTAAACCATCTGCATATTTAGCCATTGGTTATCTTAATCAAATATCAGAAAGATTAAAAGTAAATAAAAGCACGAACCAAGAGGCCCTAAGAGATCCACGCATCATGGAGCTATGACCTTGTGGCTCATATACATTATGTAGGACTGGAACTAGACTTGTTTCACTGTAAGAGGCATTCTGGGGCCTGTACGCACTTCACATAAAAAATCATTCCATTACATGCTTGACCTCATTCACTAATCACGTACAACCAAGCATCTTATTTACAAAGATATATATAAGAAATGATAATCACCCAAAAGGCAGAGTCATTTGAAATGGTGCTGAGAAACATGGTGGAGAACCAGCAATAACAGTTGGGGTCACTATGACTTGGTTAAGCTCTTGATGTTGGATAGGTAACTGCTGTAACCTATTGTTGAAAATGCCAACTAATTAATGAGATATATATTTATAAAAACATACATAAGGTATGTATGATAGGTACCTTAAAGATGAATGAGGTTGTGGTTGCAGAGAGTTGGAGCACAATGGATCATATACATTCGCTGTAATTGAACCTTGGTGAACTTGACCATCCGCCGATTGATGGGGCCTGTATTCAAATACTTAGTGTAATGATAATATATAGGCTTGTGTGCATACAATGATTAAAAGACGTACCCGGATTGAGGGGAAGGATAATATGGACGGTTCTGATTTTGGGGAACCCAAGTGAGGTCTTGTTGGTTGACCAAGGAAGAATTGCCATTTATAGCTCCCACCTGAGTGATGTTATCTCACACTAATATGATGAAACTTTATACATAAACATGTCAAAGAAGCAACTATGAGTTCTCACCGTGTTTTGAGATAGACTACCGCAGTTGAACACTTGCCGATTGTTGTCACCGAAATAATTGTCCCCGATATTTTGCAGTGATTGATCATCAACATAAAGTGGAGCACAGCCTTGAATGCTTGATACCATTTCTAGAGTCTGACTCCTACATACTCATACATTAAGTAATTAGTAACACAAATGTCCCAGACATACAACTAATATCTTAACAAATAAAAATTACAGTAAATAGAACAAATATACGCATACTGATACAAGGACATATTCTGAGGTCGAAGGACATTATCAGCATGTGGCGCATCGGCCTCATGATCATATGGTTGCAGCTCCGTGATTGGATTATAGGCATGTAGTACCGGCTGGACCAGTGAAGGATTGACGGAAGATGTCTCCACCGGTTGCACCAAGTTAGGATGATTCTCAAGCTGAACATTTTCCAAGCCTTCATAATTGTTATACTCATCGTGATGATTTGAGCTGATTTGAGTCGCTTGGAGCAGGTTACTGCCAGGAAATGGTGGCAACTCCACACTCTCCTGTTGAACCATATATAAAAAGAAAACAATATATTACTACAAACTATTTTCTTCTTTTACAGAACATTTGTAGGGTTAAATGAATTGGGTGGATGTTTGAAGGTACGTACGCTTGTGAGGTAGGATTGGATATTTTCATCGGAAGGCATCTCTATGTCATTGTTGGTCAGCAAGTCGGCGACATCCAACATAAACTCAAACTCATCACCACCACCTTCTGCTTCTCCCAATGACCCAATCCCCATTTCACTCTGTCCGTCAAACAAAGACTATTTTGTGGGACCCATGGGAAAAAAAAAAAAAAAAAAAACACCAAGGGAGAATCAAATTAAAGACATTTCCTGCAAAACCCTTGTGCAGAGGAGTTACTTTCCTTCCGTTATCATTATCATTCAAATAAAGACAATGCTTGAGAAGTCAAAAGAAAGACGCTCACAAATACTCTTCAAAGTCGAAAGGATAATTTAGCAGCTAAATAAGGAAAATGGACAGTGGGACCCACGATTTTATCCATGCCACCTGGCAATTGTTTATAGAGGAATTGACTTGCACCAGCAGCACCACAGCGAGACTTTAATGACTCAGTGTGTCGTCAGGTGCTCGCCCTGTGTCCCCTTGTAGAGCAGTCTGTACTCTGTACATGGAAAAGAAAATATGAATCATTAACGTCTGCAACCTTCTTCGATAATAGCTGATAAGCAAGAAAATAAGTACTAGTGGAATTTTCAGCCTTTTTTAATTGCTGAACAAAATTATCTAACTTTTCATGGCCTTTTCTAATAATGGGTAAAAGGCTAGTGGCATGCAGGTCAGCAGTTTTTTTCTCAATTTCAAAACTTCAATCATACCTCAGAAGGGCACTGGATGGATTCTTTGTCTAAATAAAAGAGAGAAAAAAAACCCTGATTATGTAGCATTGGATTCGATGTATCCTATGTAGTAACTTTTAAAATTTTCACAAATTTGTAATAATTTGAACAAAATGTTGACTATGGAAATTTCAGAAATTAGATTTCATACCATTTTACCTATGTGATAATGGGTTCAAGAATGGTAAAGAGTAACCATGTGAAGAGAGAATAAATTTAAGGAAGATGGTAGATTCAAATCTTCAAGACCAAATCCAAATACATGTAAAAGAAGTAAAGTATTAACAACTGAAAATTACCTTAATTGTCTTGTTTTATCTTTGAAGATTTCTGAATTATCCAAGCTATGAGAGGAAGAAGGAATGGGGATTTTTTTATAGAGAAAAGAATAGTGAAGGTCAACTCTTGAAGTAAGATTCTAAGAGCTATTTATAGGTGAAGATGGATGTGAGTTGTCAATAGAAATGGTATTAATTGATAATTAAGGTCACTTTTATATATATATATATATATATATATGTAAGTCTAAGAGAGGTAAAGAAAATATAAAAAGAAAGAAGAGATATGTATATCTAAAATTTGACGTATTTGAAATGGTTTTGAATAATTTTTTATTTATAATTTATTGGTAATGTTGTTTGAGTGCTTCATATTCAAATGTAAAACCAATGGACATATCTCAATATGTTAGATTAAATCAATGAATTTTTTTTATAAAGAAAAAGTCATAATTTGTTGTGATTCATATTTACGATGGTGTAGTTATCACCATTAGCTTAATGTTAGAGAAAGTCGTAATTTGTCGTTATGCATAAGAGAAACTTTTGAATTCATGTATAAAAGCTAAATGAAATCCAAAATAAATTTAACGTATATTTATGGTTAAAGATGCTAATGTTTCTTATAAAACTGTTAATTGAAATCTTTTTTTTCATTTGAAAGATTATGAAAATGATTAAAACAATTACTAAACTTTTAATTACTTAAGAAAAGTCAATTTAGTTTACGATATATTTGGTTAAATAGGGTAAAATGACCTAACATTTATAAAAATAACTTTCTTCATTTAACAATATAATAGATGACCCTCTTTGACCCAAAAACCTTCAAAGCAAATTTAAAAGAAAAAAAAAAACCTCTAAATTCAACTTAAGTAAATTAAATAAAACATTTCAAATATATTATGGATATTTTTACTAAATTCTACAAATGAAATCTTTAGGATAGTCCCCTAACTTTATGGTTGTAGCCTTATATATTGCCGTTGATGGAGGGTTTCTCAGGTTTTCTCATGCTTTATTGACCTTTGGCCATATAAGGACAAGAGTGGTTGAACTCATCTTTTAAGGGTCAGGTTGGTCAAGTAGTAAATCCTTGAAATCGTCTCTTCTCATGGTCTCTATTTTAGGATGGGATGAATTTTAGCACCCTCATCAACCTTACTCTCTTTGGTATCTTCATAGCTTTTCATTTGTATCCTTTGTTCTTCAATAAAGATATACATTTTTGGTAATATTTAAATGTGGTACAATAGTCTTTGGAATATGATTAGACTAAGATTAAGTATCATTCACTTTTATTTGATTAATTTTTGGTTCTTTTTTTTCCCTAATTTTAAATTTTTAAATTTTTTTAATCATATTAAAAATAAATAAATAAATAAATAAATATATATATATATAGGACGAAATAAGACAGGATCCATCCTGATTTTGAAATGGATTTAAAAAGGAAATTCTCAAATATATCCCTAATCTATCTAATTTTATTTCAAACCAATTCTATGAAGTATAGAATGGATGTATGAAAACATCATGTACTACCATTAATCATGACATAGAGTAAATTCAATTTAAAGGTCGTAAGTATACATGGGAGAGGATGGGAGATGTTGAGAAACCGCAAGTCACAAGAGGATAGGGCATAATTAAAAGGAAAAGATTCGTGTACAGACCAAGGCCCAAAACTTAACAATTATCCAAAATATTTTGGGAATCCTAGTACATGATTTGAGGATTCAATCTTCAATAGTATGTGACCCATATAAGTTTTTGGCAGCTTAAGCTCCTTCGCTGCTGCAAGCTTCATCAGGAGGGATCTGCACCTCTGCCATACTCTGGCCCCCCCACTTCATGCTGCCACCATAATTAACATTATTACTAATTAAAAAGACTACAACCCCACACAACTCTACTACCCCCACGAAGTGAATCGACCGTGTTTGTAAGTTGTAACATCAGACAAGGTAAGGTGTAATTGCTTAAAGAAAATATAGCATTCTCGGTTGACTCGTTTGTATTACTCGATTTTGGAAGAAACAAGAAGGAAACCTGAATTGGAGGGAACAAAAAGGAAGAGGCTGGGGGCCACATTGGAAGGTTTCCTGGGGTCGGATTGTTGACACAGCGCTCTCGCATCCTGGAACTGCTTCCTTGCAATAATGGATAGTGCGTCGTGCACAAAAGATCCCTGGAAATGGAAATCCTAAAATTAGGCATAAATTTGATTATGAAGCTAGAAAGGCTGACCAAGTTGCTTCAACAGAAACCACTGCTTCCAGTGTAGATTTTTGGTATTGGAAAAACTGACTCAATGTGTCTGGCAAGTGATCTTTATCTGTGTGTGTGCGCGACCCTGATGACAACATACCCGTGTGGCATAGATGGAGCAGGCAACCCATTTATAACTTGATTCTCAAAAGAGGCGAGCATCCCCTGTCATGAAATTAGAATACTTGAATCAAATAATACTAATTCTATAACCAAGAAATCATACTTTATGTAGGGAAAAAAAAAAAGATGTAGTTTAGGTACCTGTGAAGAAGATGAATC
This sequence comes from Vitis riparia, assembly GCF_004353265.1. Taxonomy (NCBI): domain Eukaryota; kingdom Viridiplantae; phylum Streptophyta; class Magnoliopsida; order Vitales; family Vitaceae; genus Vitis; species Vitis riparia. The sequence continues at coordinate 4,093,987 of NC_048448.1, read as the reverse complement.
ATAAGGAAATAGATGGTTGCCTGACAAATATTCCTGCAACCAAAAAGATACACATTAAAGATTTCAAATGTATGCCGCTGCACAGAAGTGACCTCCTCAAACAGCATAAGAAAAAATCTAGATGGTTCATGAATTATTAAGTTTTTTCCTCACAACTTAATAATTATTAGACCAAATGTTTTGGAGTGATCAACTGTAACTCACAGGTCTGAGTTTTTTTAGCACAAAAGCTAAATATTAGATCAAATTAAACTCTTTTCTTTCCAGCACTAGCTTTTAATCGAACCAAGATAAATGATAATCTCTTTTGGGACAATAAAATCAAGGGCACAAGGCATAGTAAGAGCCTAACCGCTTAGAGGACGACTGCCCAGCAGGCCAAGAACCACACAAGCAGAAATTTAATTACAGTCCCGGATCCATCCACTTACCTTTCTCTGTAAAACATGCTCCAAGGTGTGGACCAGACGTTCCTCCATTGATTCAATCTCCCCCATCGACTTGAAATCGAGAGACTGAGGTTCAAATTCCCTGGAATTTAAGTATTTCAGGAGCCAAGAACCAAGAAACTAATCACGTAGTCATCATAAATCTAAGCATTCATAAAAGAAAATGAAGAGGAGCAAAGCTTGAATCTTATTTAGCAAATCCCATGGTGGCCTCCTTCACGACCATCCATTCTCAATAATTAAGTACAGGGTCGGCTCAGCAGTAAGAAAAGAAAATCAATGGCCGGTAAAGATGAATGATGGATTTTTTTCTCTCTATCTTTTCAGGACCTCAACTGTTCCTCAGCAGTCTGAAGTTGCTGCTGCAACCTATCGACTTCCCGCTGGAGTTCCTAAATGAAAGATTAACCAAACTTAAAACCTTGAAAACTGATCATTAAGTAGTAATCACTAGGATTAAAGATGGTCCATTTCTAATTACCTTGATCTGAGAGTTCACATCCCCACCTCTGCATATTTCAGAGAGAAAAACAAACAAACGAATTGCACCGTCAGACATTTATTAAAGAGAAAAGATAGAGAAGGGAACTTGAAAAAATAACACTTGGTGTGTGGGGGATAGAGGCTAGAGTGAGGCAGACACACATGGAGAATTGAAGTTCCTTGTCATCTTTAGTCATGAGTTGGTTGAGGGACCTAATCCAATACTGCATGAATGCATGCAACACTAGTATTTCTCCCAAATTGTGGAGAAAAATGAAAAAAAAAAAAATTCCACTTACCTCTGTGTTCTGAATGACCCTGCAAAAATACTTACATAAATAAATAAATAAATACTGATGAATATGGTTGAGGCAAATCAAGTGAAAATTAAGAACTCTAAACTCTTTCAAATGGAAACTGGACAAGTAATTCAAGAGCATACTCTTCTCTTTCTTCGTCTGTGAGATTCATGTAACGAGTCAAAACTTCCTCGATCCTGCAAAATAAATTGAAACTTAGGCATGTTTATATGCATGTCTACATGTATTATGAAGGGTACTGTGAAATTGAATTAGTATTTAGTATTGAGAGGAATTAATAGTGGCACCTTTTTTTGCCCGAAAATTGAGTGAGACGGCCTGAGGGAGAGAACATGATCAGTGCAATATCAATACCACAGAGTACAGAAAGCTCGTACGCCTTCTTAATGAGTCCCTTCTTCCGCCTTGAAAATGAAACCTGCCGAGTTGCTTTATCTTCTATTCTCCTCATCTCTTGCTTACCACGACCCATAGTGAGAGACAAGTTGAATTTGGTAGAGAAAATTTTGAACTAGAAAGTACTTGCTTTTGGAATCACTATACCTTCTACCCAGTGGAGTTTAAATAAACAACATGGGGACCACATCCAAGGTAGTTTGTGTCGATTCGAGCCGTGATTTAAATCAGGGTACTCAACCTAAACTCAATATAATCTCACTTTTCAAAGCTTGGGTTTTTTTTGGAGTTGGTTGGATTTTACTCGGCTTGGTTAAGTTGATGGGTTACATAATTAAAATTCATAATTTAATATTTTTTTAAAAAAATAAATATTATTATATAAGATAATATATAAATGATTGTTCGAATTTACGAAAGGTCAGGTTGGGTCGAGCCTATCCACTCGAATTACACCCATACATGTGTGAAGGACGTGGTCATAAATATATGCAAGAATACATTCGACGGGAGGGTTGAAGGTTTTGTAGAAGGAAGTGCGCATGCAATGTAAATTAGCAATGTTATCCCTTTAGCTCTTTCGTAGAAAAAAAACAAAAAATTTTAATAAGATCTAGCTAGTTCTTTCTCAGTTTTGTCACATTCTGTTAGTGAAGCACCAATAGGTTCCTTCTTACTGTCATGGTTTCACGTGGGAACCGAACTAGGTTTGTATTTTCTTTAAAAAAAATCTGGAATATACACACATATGTAAACATAGCTCCAACTATGGTATGTCTTTTCTATCTCGGGCTTGCTTTCCCCAAAAAAATCTCAGGAGAGGATCTTACTTACTCCATCACCATGATGGTCCCTTGGTATTTCTAGGCACCAACTTTGTTAGATAATGATGTACTCCATATTCTATATAGCTCAGCTCTTAATAGATAAGGAAAACTGTCCGGATATATACACAAGCCCGACTGCCCTACTAGATTCTAAGTACCTGTTGAAGTTTTTGGAATTTATAAAGGATAACCATGAACTAAGAGGAAGTCTTTTTAGGATTCATGCATGATTAAAATCTAGGTCTAACTGCATAAACTACATCACCGTTTCTTCCATAGCATAACTCTCACTTCTAGGCTCTATGCCTCTATCCATTGGTTCTATGCAGTGCTAGCTTTTACTTGCATACTGCATACATATTTACTTAAAAATAGCATTTATATTGTCATGTAAATTAAGAAAAAAAAATGAAAACCATATGATGGCCAATTAACTTTTCTGATCAAATTCATTTTCAAGGTTCTATATGTTAACCTAAACACACACATGAGTAGAAAATAAAAATAAAATATATAAAAAACATTAGTATGGTTTGATAATCAATGGGATTATTAGGTCCACATAATGTATCGACACTCAATAATCTATTAATTAGAATCAAAAAAACAGTTACAATGATGAAACTTTTGACCCTGGAGCTAACCGAGCAATTGACCCCTTGACATCTCAAACGAAGTGGAATAAAATTGATTCAGGTTTCATAATCCAACACCATCTCCCTAAATTCTTATCATTTTCTGTTACCAAAAATGACTTCTATATTTAAACCATGGTCTTCGGTGTCTTCGGTGTTCACTGTTTGGGCCAGAAGAGAGATATCTGTGAATTCTTTTGATTTGGAGAAGCTATCAGAGACTAGAGGTGGGAAATGGGCTGTAAAGTAATCTTTGTGGGCTGTGGTGTGCATGTGCATCATGGATGATGTCCTCTCTGCGTTGAATCATTTTTCTGAAGCCATACAATCACATAGGCAGGGATTAGAATATCCCGTCGCGTTCGGATATCACTTTGGATCAATGCCCAAAAAATAAATAAATAGGGAGAAAATTTTGATTGGTCACAATTGTGGGAATTTATTAGAAAATTTCTTGATTTTTCGAAATTTTGTCCTTGAAGAAAATTTATCGGAAATTTTTAATATTTTTCGGAATTTTATCCCTAAATGATGGTAACCTAAGAAACTTAATGGACTTACTAAATCATAGTAACTTTTTATGAATAATATATATAGCATACATGTTTTTAAAAATTTTTATAAAACAAAACTTTATCAAATAAATTAATTTTAATTATTTTATTTTTAAATTTAATTTAATTTAACTTATCATTAAAAAGATAAAACCATCATATATTAATAATTTTTTTATAAATTTTATACTGTAATTAAATGCAAAAAAAAAATATTTATAAATAAAAAAATATGTATATTATTACTCTATATATTTAAAAGTTTTATCTCATATTTTCATAAATTTTAATTAATTTCGGGGCCATGGATAAAGTTTTGAGGCAAAATTGAAAATCTAAATTTCCATCCTTCCATATAGAGTACTTGTTTGAAAGGGAAATTTCAGCGTATTAGAAAAAGCATGCATGTACTGAAATCACAAAAAACATCATATATAATATGTGAAGGACAGTTCTGATAGCCATCTCATAACAACCCACACTGTTTCTATCTATTCATGTGACTCTCCGGTTCCCCCATGTCCACCACAGACCTCTTCAAATATATTTTAAGAAAAACTCTACGGTACAATAGTTTTCCAGTAGGACACATAGGCCAAAGCTGTATGGTAACTAATTACTCGATTTACATTTTTCGGTTGCATTAATTTACATGATGGAGCAAGCATTTGGATTATCATCGCTGAACATGGTGGTGTACTGTTCCTCCAGTGGACTCATAGCAGTGATGGCAGGGTTCTCCGAGCTCCGGACATAACCAGGAGGTGCCTTCTTGTCATAAACTTGAGCAACGTAGGGATGAGCCACCAGATTGTATGGAACATAAGGCCAAAGCTCAGCCTTTTTCCCTGTTGACTGTGCCTTCTTCAGCACTTTCTTCGCATCTGCATAACCAGTAACACTCGCCTTCTGTTGTTTCAGGTTTACATCCACAGATTTTACTCCTGCTCAGGTTTACAAAAGATTGAAAAATACTGTTAATTGTCTCAAACCCATCTAAGCTATCCATTATCAGCATACAGGGACAAATTGAAAAATCCATACAGATGAATATGTAATATACCTTTCAGCGAAGAAAGAACTTTCTTGACTCTAAGCTGGCAGCCCTCACAGTCCATCCTGACTTTGAGATCTACCGTCTGCAGTTGCTTCCTTTTCTTCCCTTTTTTGCTGCTGAGTAGGTCTGAAAAGTATTCCAAAGTAGCTACAACTCCCATTTTTTTTGTTTCTTTGATTGATTTTAGAGAAGCGGTTGTAACTTGTAAGGAGAATATAAGATATGAAACTAACTAAACCAAACTTTAAAGACATGCAAAAGCTTCAGGAGAAGCTTGAAGCTTAAAGGGTTTTGGACGTTGAAAGAAACAAAATCAATCTAAGGTTGCAGAAAAGGCCCACACGTAAACCTCCTTTAGTTTTAATGAGCAGGGAGCTAGAGAAATGCGAGACAGGAGTACGGTAATGAGAAGTGAAAGGCTGATGGGTGACAAGAGAGAAGCTAAGAGACTACTCCTGTCCTGAAGGATTGCATAAATTTATAGAATCCAAAAAAGAGAGGTGGGACTGTTGGAAAGGTATCTAATAAAGTTGTTTTATGAAATAAAAGAATTGTAGTAGTCTCCTAGAGGGAACTCCCCTTCAACCTATAGATTCGCTCCTTCCTTGGAAAGGAAACAGACCTAAAAAGTAAAAGACTCCGAAGGCTGCACGCTCTCAGTACCTTTAGCTCTCATGTAAGTAAACTTTTTAGTACCACATGCTCTTCGTTATATACATGTTGATATAACAAAAGGTAGCAGGCACCCAAACATTAAACAGTGCTTAAAGTAAACCTGGATTTATTTGCCTTCACAAATCTGGCTAAACTTTTCTGAGTTTAAAAAGAGAGAGTCCAATGCTTAGGGTACACGAAATATGAAAGTAAAATAGCAAAGTTTGAGAGCAACGCTTCAGGAAAGAGACTCCTGAAAAAAGTAATACAAACCTAAATGTATGGATTTCCTGATTGTGATGAGATGAGCTGAGATGGATTTTGGGTGCTTGGATCACTGCCACGATTCATGCTATCCTGAAGACAGGTGGCAACAAGGACAAATGAATGGTCGATATATAGACAGCGTGGAAACAAAAGTCCAATGGAGAGGGTGGTAGCTTCCCACAGGTAGAAAGCTATCTTGTTTGCTTGCCATTGTCCATTTTTGTCAAGTGTTCGGTTGATTGGGCGGTGGGTTGTAGAAAAAAGGTGGATAACGTAAAAATAATAATAATAATGATGATAATGCCACAGATGGATCTGGCTACTATGACAGACGGCACAAGGCTAGTAGATGAATATATTTTAAAGTACCACCTTTTCTGTATTTAAATTCCTAGGCCCCCATTTGCCTCCCACCACCCTCACGACAAAGGCTTGTTTGGCTGATTTTTTTATTTTTTATTTTTGGTTTTTTTGGCATTTTGTTTTGTCTGCCGTGTTCAACAGGCAAACATCTCCATTTTCCTCCATTTGAATGGAAGCAAAATGTACATAATCATACTAAAATGAAGAGATTTAAATGATCCCAAAAATTCATAAGTGAGTATACTGTGTAGAGGTTGCTGGTGGGAGAGGGAGCTGCAAGGCATTGATTGATATAATGGTAGATCCACCACCGAGACACCAGATGCGTCTAGGCTCTTCCATTGCTCTGCTGGGCCAGAGCCATGGCTCCACTCAAGGACAGAACGCCAACACAGCAGTGCTCCATATCCTGTCATCAGTTGATCATTTGTACAGTGTGCAAATAGTAAAATCAGCAGTTTCCATCGTTTGATATGTAGATACTAACCATATGTTTTAGTATTAAAAGTACGTGGAGAAGAACAAGTGGGGACTTTTCTCAATAGTACGGTAATTTAAAAAAATTATTCTTAAATTATTATAATAGAAAAGGTTATTACAAATATATGGTAGTTTTTGTCACCTACGAGATAAGATGAACGGATTTTTTTTTTTTAAACCAAAATCGTCTTTTCAAAAGACAATTTTATTTCCATTAAAAAAAAATAAAAATTCAAAATGAAGATACGATTTCCAATTAAAAAAAATTAATATTTTTTTAATATTTATTACAAATTATAAAAAAAATAAAAAATAAAAACCCAAGGGAAATCGTTTCTTGAAGAAACGAATTCCCTTGAAAAAAAATAATATTTTTTTTAAAAAATCCCAAATTAAAAAAAAAAATCCTTAAGGGAACGCTTCTCTTCAAAAAATAATTTTTTTTTAAATACCAAATTAAAAAAAAAAAATCTTCAAGGGAACTCGTCTCTTGAAGAAACAAGTTCCCATGAAAAAAATCCCAAATTATAAAAAAATAAATAAATCCTCAAGGAACTCGTCTCTTGAAGAGACGAGTTCCCATGAAAAAAAAATAATATATATATATATATATATATATATATATATATATATATATATATATATATATATATATATATATATATATAATTTTTAAAAATCCCAAATTAAAAAATAAAAAATAATAAAAAACAATCCTCAAAAGAACTCATCTTGAAGAGACGAGTTTCATTGAAAAAAAATTAATATTTTTTTACTAGTTCCATTGAAAAAAAATTAATATTTTTTTACTAGTTCCATTGAAAAAAAATTAATATTTTTTAAATAAAAAAAATCCTCAAGGGAACTCATCTCTTGAAGAGACGAGTTCCCATGAAAAAAAATAATATTTTTTTTAAAAAAATCTCAAATAAAAAAATAAATAAATAAATAAAAAACCTCAAGGGAACTCATCTCTTCAAGAGACGAGTTCCCATGAAAAAAAATATATTTTTAAAAAAAATCCCAAATTAAAAATAAAAATAAAAGAAACCTCAAGGGAACTCTTCCCAAGAAAAAATAATAATTAAAAAAAATCCCAAATTGAAAAAAAAAAAAAAAAAAAAAAAAAAAAAAAAAAGTTCCATGAAAAAAATTAATATTTTTTTTAAAAAATCCCAAATTATAAATAATAAAAAATTGGGAAATCGTCTCTTCTTGAAGATTTTTTTTATATATTTATAATTTGAGATTTTTTTTAATGGAATATCGTCTTCAAGAGACGGTTTCCTTAGAGGATTTTTTTTTTATTTTATAATTTGGGATTTTTTTCATGGGAACTCATCTCTTGATTTTTTTATTTTTTTTATTTGGGATTTTTTATAAAAAAAATATTATTTTTTTTCATGGGAACTCGTCTCTTCAAGAGACGATTTCCCTTTTAAATTTTTATTTATTTTTTAAATGGAAATAAAATCATCTTTTGAAAAGACGATTTTGGTTTAAAAAAAAAAATTATCCGTTCATCATCTCTCCTAGATGGCAAAAACTATCATATATTTATAATAACTTTTTTTACTATAATAATTTAAGAATAATTTTTTAAAATTATCATACTGTTGAGAAAAGTCCATGGGCTGCAACTTCCATGTAGCTTTCTTAAATTTGTATTGACCGACTCACCGAGAACAGACCGTGCCCATCATTCACGACACAAGCTACATAATTGTATAATATCACTGATGGCCCCAGCCAACACCGTCCTGTCGATTCTCGGTATGTATGTGCCATACCCAGGTGGGATACATGTGGAACCATTTGCATCACCATTACTGTTTGAAGTCGCCATCACTATCATGTCAAAGATGGATACAAACTTTCGAGATCCCAACAACCAAACTGACATTAATTCATTCAAATCATGTAGCTAGGCAATCTGCATGCATCGATCACCATTAATGTGACTCTGTGACGACAAATATCAACTTCACTGATGACACTATAATTTTACAATAGTTGATATATCTTACTGGAATCAATAGGCATAGAATGTCCAAACAGGCGGCCTCCAAGACCATGAATATCGTTCAAGCTTTCTTAACGTACATATCCAGTTGCATAAATGCTGGAAACTAATTAGTTGGACCAACCTCGAACAAGCAGGCTTGCAAAAGGCCCCAATAGTATATGAAGGATGGCATTCCGGTAAAGACAAGAGGAGCCTGCTTTGAAGGTGGAAGGCCCCAACGCATCTAATAACATCTCAATCGTATTCTGTAAAGAAACTCTATTATTGACAGCAAGCTTAACTGACCCACCACTTTTATTAAATAAAAAAAAAAAGGCTACATGGGACATAGCCATATCTCTGCAGTGTCCCACACGCATCTGCGTTGGTTTCTCTTAGGCCCATAACTTTCCCGGGAATGTTTTTTCTGGAAGCCTTTTCTGAGCATAATATTCTTTAGTACCTAATCTAGTAGTCCTTTCTATATATGAGTTACACGTTGTAGGGACCACCCCTAAACGCACACGTGGCAGTCTCACAGAGCACTCCCTCATTGGACACGTGACACGTCCAACCCTCTGTCTGGATTTTCCTCATGGGGCACATGGCACTCTCAACTCTTCATCTAGATGATCATGGGACCAGCATGCTATCCACACTCCCTTGTCCGGACCCAATGCTAGCGTCCTAGACAAAAGTCTTGACCGCGTTTCGCGAGCCATCATTATTCATACTACTAAAAGCATGCTCGACGGGACCCTCCTAGGTCACTTTAGACAACCTGTCACGATCTGCACCACGCCGCCTGCAGAGCAAAAAGACAAGGATGACGGCAAGTCATTCCTCCCATAATCTCTGACAGTTACCTGCAGGATAATGATAGCTCTGCCACCATCTTAACACCATCATGACAAGCCAAAAAATCTTCCCACCATTAAAGGGGACAAAGTTTCTGACACTATAAAAGACCCTTACACAGTAAGGTAAGCATTCTTTCCCAAAAGAGGAGGGTCCAAGTAATAATATCAAAATGTTAGAGATAAAAGCTAACAAAACCATCGGAGGGTGTGTCCGGACCCATTGTCCGGACATCTTTTGCAGGTCAAATGAAGGAAGTATCATCTTCAGTTGAGAAGGCGCGTCCATCTGGCATCTGCAGTGGTCCCGATAACGCGAGCCCTAACACACGTGGCATAAATTTCCAGTTCCAGAGTAAATCGGTGAGAGATGAAAAAGAAAAATACTTCTCAAAAGTTTCCTAACTCAAATCTGAAGCACTATTGCACAGACATGCTGACGAACCCCGATCAGCCTCGGCTCCGCGGCTTTCTATCGTAACTGCGTCAGTTTGATTTACTGGATTCCAGGACGTGTAACAAAGATGACTGGGTGCTCCGAGTCAATGATCATTCCTTCCATCAATTAATTGATTTTTTTAATAATAATAACAAAGAAAAGGCAGTTGCTACATGCTTGGTGTCTTGGCCGACTGGTTAACAACAGCATCATCTCTATAACAAGGATAAAAAGAAGAAAGGCATCTGCCAGGGCTAGGCATAAAACCACAACCAATCATGAAGCCTTACATTTCATAATTTTGTTCATTACTGATTTTGCTGTCCTTTGGGGCGATTTTTCCCATTTAATCGTCCACACAATATTTTCATTTAAATAACACCAAAACCTAAAACCTGTCTCCCTAGAAGAAATAAATAAGCTCACAGAATCTTTTCATAGACTTGCATCACTTACTTTGCATAAACTTACCAGGTTGTGCTTCTTAATTCCACAATTTATAACTACGATACCAATAAAATTAGAGATAGTTAAATCTGTTCATGAATATGCAAACAAAAACTAAAAATAACCTACCACTGAAAGTAGAGAACCACCAAAAAGAAAATTCTACCTACCATAACCAATCAATACAATGACCCAAAAGAGTACCTCCCTTCATTGTTGGGGAACTATGATTTACATTGGTTGGGGATGCGGAGAGGAGTTTATATTAGACATCTAGAACAAACAAACGCATCAACACTAGCAGCAAATTCACCAAACAGAGCCAGTAGGGAAAAGCAAGAGGTGACACTGCAGCAGAATTTGTGGGAGTCCTTCCAGCAACAGCAGGAGCAACAGCATGCCTACTAGGGGTCATCTGTTGCTGATTGGTGGGCAGTGGGTTTGGAGATCTATCATTTGGAGGTGGTGTTAAATGCATTATTTTACCATCGGTTATATCTTGACCTGTGGATGCAACATGGATCAATATTAGTCGTGCATGGACAGTTGAAGGCTATAAGCATTGCTGAGTGGAAGCATGTCAAAAAATAAAATCACAGAAAGCATCTAAAATAGGCTTTTAGATTGAAAAAGATTCCCAATCAAATCTGGACTAGAATTAAGAGAAGGAAAGGAAAATGCTGAAAAATGCTTGAGAAAGTTGCTTCTCCTTTTCTTTCTGGATCCAAATGCAATCCATAGGAACAAGAAATGAAAGAAACAAAAAACCAGAAAAATATTTAATGAGCAGATTCATGTGCATTTGGATTATGGTAAAGACTTTTTACAGTATGGGGCTTGAGTAAAATTCCCCAAGCTGACTTTAAATCCTAAACTTGTGAATTTGAATAGCAAAAGTCCATGTTGTTTGGAGATGTGTACCTCTCGGCCCGATACCCTTGCACTTGAAATGCATAAAATCAATGTAACACCAAAAAATGTTATTTACAGTTGCACTTGTGACAGATGTGTCTGTTATTTAATATTACTTACAAGTGCATGGCATGAATAATATGTAATATAAAGTTTCCTGCCTTTCTAACTTTTCTAAAAATGGTATTATTATTCCAATGCTACTACCTCTTTGTTGAGTTGAGTTGAGTTGCTATATTCTCATGCGATGCAATAGTTAGACTTCACCCTGACCAATAGTAGGAATGGAATGTAGCCACTACTACAACCATCCATACAGCAGTAACATGCATCTATTGATGTTCTTGAGTCTATGCAGAAAATATAACGAAGTGTGAATTCATAATAGCCCCTATACCAAAAAGGTGTAGTAAACTCGAAGATTTTTTCCTCTTTCTGGTAAACAAGGCCACTCATTTAAGAAATTTTCAAAGCCAAATAAAGGTGAATCCTTTTTAATTATTCAAGCTGGTCTTGAACAAGTGTGGGCATATGTGTACTGTTGTCAATAGTCTGGCATGTCAACAATCCATTAGCAAGCATATCTGAAATCAAAGCATAACCTATATCTACAAACTCCACAACAAAAAACAAGGTATCTGGTAGATTAGAGACAACGGTTTCTCCTGAAGCAGGAAAACATAATGTAACTTACAATTGGAAGTAGACCAACCCAGCTTCAAATTTTCCCTATCGAACACCATGCGATAACCCCACATGAAGTTTTCTGCATAATATAAGTCCATTTGCTGTTAGAGATATGTGTGTATATATGCACACATACATATATATCTATCTATATATATATACATATATATACAGAGAGAGAGAGAGAGAGATGAAGGAAGAGATAAAACTAAAATTTTGTGTTCGCATCAAGAGGCATAGAGGTGTACTCACGGCCAATGATGCCAAATTCTTCATGTATAGGCTGGATAGGTAAACAGAAAACATTGAATTCCTGCACCACAAAGTCCAAGACAGTTGATATTTACCCAGTAACCACATTCAACTGCATGGACAGCTTTTGCACCAGAGGACTAAATCAACTATCAATAAGAATATGTACAAGGCAAAAACATTAATATTATCTCACAGGTGATGCAGGAAACTAAATCCACAAAATTCAAATTGTTTACGCTAATCCCTGGACATTTTTAGAAATTACTACTCTTAACTTTAGCAACAGAGATGTAATAGCAAGAGAAAAACTTGGCTTTTCAGGCCAGTAAGAAAATTAGATAGTGTTACAGGGAAATTGGGTGTTACGAAAAACTAGATATCGTTACAGGAAAATTGGGTACTACAATGAAATTAAGATCTTAAGGTATCAAGACCTCAAGGCTGACAAATCTGCATCTAAAGAAGGGTCAGTAAGATATTATGTGGTACTAGTCCTCCACTGCATTTGAGGAATCAACAACCCAGAAAATACAAATATATTGGGGATTCATTCTGTACATCCAGCAGAAGTGAAGAAGAATTCTAAAGACACAGTAAGTGACAGTTATTTCAAACTGATATTACAAGCAATTTTTTCCTTAGGACTACATACCAAATTAAATACTTTTTTCTTCTGGGAAGTTCAGGAATTCAATGGAAACCATAGGAGAGAAGCTTGAGATTGGGAGATGGAAATTTACTTGAGTAAAAAATAGTATATGAAGCACTCACAGTTAATTTTGCAGACTAGTATGAAATTCAGGTGATTCGGTATTAGTGGAACTCTCAGAGAAAAATATTTCAGGCTTGCAGAAAGGTACACTAAGGTTATACTAGGAATTAGTTGTAAACCAATACTTTTAAGTATAAATGATCATGGCTCATGTTTAGTGCATAAAGTTACATACAAATGAAATTGATTCATTTTTATAGTTGCAGAAAGAAATAGAATTGCTCACCTCATTCTCCGAGATTAACTTAATAACAGGATTATGTACTATAAAACTTTGGTTCATAGCAAACACAAGTGTCACAGTAGGAATGTTGAGCAATTCCTGTGAACTGTTGCAAAAAACAAAAACAATAAAAAAGCCAACAATCAACTCCAAGAGAAAAATGAGAAAAAAAGGCTTCCAAAATCCTCCTCGTCTAGTACACGAAATCCACCTAGAATTATAACAGTACTTCCAGGGGGACCCTTTGAAGCTGGACCTTGTAGCATTCATTTGTTTGTCAAACTATAATCAAGAAATGAAGCATGTTAGCCAGCTGACAAGGAAATGAATATATATTATAGAATTAAAAACAAGAGAAGCACCTCCACAACAATTTTTTCATAAATTTCATATGGAAGAAATGTGAATGATGTTCCACTGTCAACCAGAGCTTGAAATCCTGCTGTCTTAAGAGAAGAACTCCCAACGAGGTAACCCTCCACCTCAATAAGATAGGTAACACTGAAATAATTCTAGAGTTAATTACAAAAAGCACACCAAGGATACTACAGCATCTATAAGACTGAGGCCAGAAAATAGAAGTGCATACAATTTTCCTTCTAAAGGCACAAATGATGTAGATTTTTGGGTCACAAGTCCTTGGTCACCAAACAAAATTGTCCCAGAATGATTATCGTCAAAACAAATTGAGAAAGCATTTCGAACCAATCCTGCTTTTGCTAGCAAACTAGGAACTGAAAGGTCCCCAGGTCCCAATCCCATAAGACCATCAGGAGCCGCTCCATCTGAAAAAGCACCACTTTGTTTCCTACCACAGCTGCATTGAAGGGAAACAGACAACAGAAATAAAAACTATCATGAGCTTAAGTATAATTATGAAAAAAAAAATTGTGATTAATGAAACTTATAAATGCATCAGGTTGTAAAAATGGACAGATGAAACAATATAGACACACCCTATAATGACTGAAGCCCACACCGAACTTCGGGATGCATGTTCACTGAATGGTGCCAAATGTAGTCGGTCCTCAATCAGCAAACCAGAACTTGAGGTATTCTCTGAATAGTAGTTAGCAAGGTAAGGGCAAGGGTCCTTTGAACTTTTGCAGTCTGAACCCAGTTCACATAATTGATCATTGCAAGATAGGGGCTTGCTGGTGCTTGATAAAGATGGGCTATACTCATTCAGATCTCTACCCTGCATTATAGATGTCCCAAATACGAGGGAACACCTACCAATCAATTATTGGAATTAACTGCAAAACCTGTTACCAATCTTAGCTGAACTACTGCACAAATCAATTGAAGCAAACACATTTGCAGTTCGGTCAATACCTATTTAGCAACAAAAATTAAAACAAGCATAAAACAAAGAGAAAAGGATATACCAACAATAATATAGTTTCCCCTGTGCAGCCTCTGCTTAATTACACTAATTAACCTATTCATCTAACTTGTAAGTAGGAA